>NW_024423675.1:21871617-21872915 GCF_017311325.1 Ursus maritimus | reverse complement strand
CCTTGCTGGAGCCACTTCCCCAGGAACTGCCGCTGCTCAGGGCGGGGAAGTCGAACTTCGGAACACGCCTGGTGCTGCAGGCCGGTGACGCGAGCCCTTCAGCCCGCAAGGTGCCTGAGGGGGTCACGTGGCGGAAATGTGGCCCCTCGCCAACCACGGCGTCTCTCAAACCGGAAGCTTATATGGTTGCCTGGGAGACCGGACGTGGCGCCCGGGCCGCCGCATCACACACAGCTGAACCCACAGAGGCCCGGCCAGCGGGCGCCCCGTGGCGGAGTTGAACTGAAGCTGCAGCCTGGGACCCGCCGGATTGTGAGGTAAGACGTGGCCACGGGGTTACCGGCGAAAAAGCGGGCCAAGATTGGCAGGGTATGGCTTTGCACCCGCTCCCCGGGTCTCCTCGCAGGGCAAAGGGAGCCCGGGGGTCTGTCCCTTCTACAGCTTTCTAGACTTGCTTCCCTCGCTCCTTTGAGCTATGTCGTCCATCTGTCACTCCACCACATTTGTTGAACCTCATATGTAAGCGTTCACGGGTATTATCTCAATGAATCCTCATAACAACACTCCAAATTCCACGTTATCCTCGTTTTACAGATAGCTGGTTTAAGTCATAGAGAGTAAGTAGCAACGTGCCCGAGGTCAGTCAGCGAATCGGGGGCTGTACGCAGGGTAACAGTAGCTCAAGAGCAGTCCGGACCCAAAGCTGAGGTTTCGAGCACGCTCTGGCTCCAATCCCTGCAAACAATACCATTGCTGTGGTATTATTTGGAAAGTGGAGCAAGACGCGGACTGCCAGGATCCCTGAGTAAAGGTGTGCCAGCGGAGAAGGAAAGGTCTTGTCTTCATCCAGTTTCAGCTTTTTGATTCCTTTTGCTCTTTCACCAGACCACGGCCTCAAGACGTGTGAATATTTTTTGTCTACCGAAATGTGCTTTTGCACCTGAGTACTTTTACCCACTTAGGCTCCCAGACTGCAAACCGAAATCACATCATTTCCTTTCCAACATCTCTCCAGCCCCATCCTTTGGGTCATTAAGCCAGTACAGATGCTGTGAGTTAAGTGAACCTGTGTTAGATTTCAGAATCAGGGAAGGCCTCTTTGAGAAAAGTTTGTGGTTGAAACAAAAGGTATATGTATTGAAGAGAATAGGTTACATGAAAGGTAGGTTAGGTCCAAATTACCTCCCTGGAGTTCTGTCTTGAGCGACACACCTCCGACTTGTTCACTGAGATTTAATGTAACCAAAAATATTCTGTAGGAATTTAAGCTTCACAGTATTTCATCTTTATCACCTAAA
>NW_024423675.1:21839346-21871607 GCF_017311325.1 Ursus maritimus | reverse complement strand
GGTTTGTCAAAAGGCGCTTCTAGCCTTGCAGTTTGCTCTAAGAAAAGCACTGAAGGATCTAGAATTGTGGGCAGAGTAAGAGACATATTATTTCTGCCTCCACCACTTAAAACCAGCTGTGTGGTCCGGAAAAGTCATTTTCCCTCTCCGGGTCTATTTTCCCCGTCTGCAAAAATAAGGAGTTGCCTGAATTGGTCAGACAAGAAAGAGGAAATCCCAGAAAAGCAGCTTTGTATAATAATTTGGGGTCTGCGTGGGCTCAAGGGGGCAGGAGCTACAGACCTGGCAACACCCCCTTGCATCTATCTCCCCACCCCACGTAGAAGAAGTAGGAAGGTTTGCTGGAGCTGGCAAATATATTAGGAAAATCAATTTCGCACTTGACAATAACCCTCCAACATTAGAACTGTGCCCATTTTTCAGATTAGGAAACTAAGGCTGAGGCAGACTAACGCGCCCAAGGTCACACAGTTTGCAAGCGGCAGAGGTGAGACGAACTCAGAAGACGGCGTTCTCTGCAGGAGGCCTGCTCACGCCCCGGCCTGGGAGGATTCCAGCCCCGGCTCTCACCAGCCCCAGGAAGGCAGCACACAGGATCACGGTGATGAACCAGCGCAGCGTGCTTCCGGGCTGGCGGCTCCGCCGGGAGCCAGCCACCACCACCGCCTCATTCTCCGCCGCGGCGTCGGCCCGGAGGAGCCGCTGCCCGGCAGCCGGGGCCCCGGCCCCACGGAGTTCCAGCTCCAACTCCAGTTCGGCGGCTCAGGAGAAGCGGTCTTGCTGCCGCCCGGCTTCTCAGCGAAGCCTCGGGAACTGGGAGCCGAGCCCCGGCCCCGCCCCTCCAGGCCCGGCCGTCCCTGCTGGAGCCACTTCCCCAGGAACTGCCGCTGCTCAGGGCGGGGAAGTCGAACTTCGGAACACGCCTGGTGCTGCAGGCCGGTGACGCGAGCCCTTCAGCCCGCAAGGTGCCTGAGGGGGTCACGTGGCGGAAATGTGGCCCCTCGCCAACCACGGCGTCTCTCAAACCGGAAGCTTATATGGTTGCCTGGGAGACCGGACGTGGCGCCCGGGCCGCCGCATCACACACAGCTGAACCCACAGAGGCCCGGCCAGCGGGCGCCCCGTGGCGGAGTTGAACTGAAGCTGCAGCCTGGGACCCGCCGGATTGTGAGGTAAGACGTGGCCACGGGGTTACCGGCGAAAAAGCGGGCCAAGATTGGCAGGGTATGGCTTTGCACCCGCTCCCCGGGTCTCCTCGCAGGGCAAAGGGAGCCCGGGGGTCTGTCCCTTCTACAGCTTTCTAGACTTGCTTCCCTCGCTCCTTTGAGCTATGTCGTCCATCTGTCACTCCACCACATTTGTTGAACCTCATATGTAAGCGTTCACGGGTATTATCTCAATGAATCCTCATAACAACACTCCAAATTCCACGTTATCCTCGTTTTACAGATAGCTGGTTTAAGTCATAGAGAGTAAGTAGCAACGTGCCCGAGGTCAGTCAGCGAATCGGGGGCTGTACGCAGGGTAACAGTAGCTCAAGAGCAGTCCGGACCCAAAGCTGAGGTTTCGAGCACGCTCTGGCTCCAATCCCTGCAAACAATACCATTGCTGTGGTATTATTTGGAAAGTGGAGCAAGACGCGGACTGCCAGGATCCCTGAGTAAAGGTGTGCCAGCGGAGAAGGAAAGGTCTTGTCTTCATCCAGTTTCAGCTTTTTGATTCCTTTTGCTCTTTCACCAGACCACGGCCTCAAGACGTGTGAATATTTTTTGTCTACCGAAATGTGCTTTTGCACCTGAGTACTTTTACCCACTTAGGCTCCCAGACTGCAAACCGAAATCACATCATTTCCTTTCCAACATCTCTCCAGCCCCATCCTTTGGGTCATTAAGCCAGTACAGATGCTGTGAGTTAAGTGAACCTGTGTTAGATTTCAGAATCAGGGAAGGCCTCTTTGAGAAAAGTTTGTGGTTGAAACAAAAGGTATATGTATTGAAGAGAATAGGTTACATGAAAGGTAGGTTAGGTCCAAATTACCTCCCTGGAGTTCTGTCTTGAGCGACACACCTCCGACTTGTTCACTGAGATTTAATGTAACCAAAAATATTCTGTAGGAATTTAAGCTTCACAGTATTTCATCTTTATCACCTAAAACCAAACTCCTTTTTTCCTAAATAAATTTGCCCCTGCTCTGCGATGCTCCATGCCGATACCAGTCATCTGTGTAAGGAATGTGAGATCCTTTCTTGATGCTTCTTTCTTTCTCGCTCCTCACCAAGTTCTGACGATTTTACCTCAGTAGATATTTCTGAAACCAGCCCTCTATGCTATTATCACAGCCTACTTTTAAAACTTTATCACTTCTCACCAAAACTATTCCCCTAAGTTCCTAATTGGGTTTCTCTCCTCTAGTCTTCTGTTCCCCCATCTTTCACCCCTGAGTAGCTCACTGAAATGAAAATCTGCTACATGAAACCCTTCAACTCCTCAAGAAAATTCAACGTCATTTGCTCTCACCCACCCCTCTAGCTTTATCTCTTTAGTTACATTCCAGCAACATCAAAATTGCTATTAGTTCCCTGCATGAGGTTTCTCTCTTCCTTACCTTTGATCATATTGTCCCCTGTATCCAAAATGCCTCCTTTCTCTTTCTGCTGTGGGAGAGGCTGCTAACTATTCATCAAAATCCATTTGCCCTTTCTTCCTAAGTAATTGAGTTATAACCCAGAGCGTGGCTGCCCCAGCTCCACTACATTTCGCAGCTGAATTTGCAATTAAGGGTGCCAATAGAATGTGAGCAGAAAGGCCAGGGCAAATTCTTCCCACTGACTATGAAAAACCTGTTGTTGTTGTTTTAAAAATGTTATTTATTTATTTATTTATTTATTTATTTATTTATTTATTTATTTATTTTTGGAGGGGGGGCAGATGGGGGCGGAGAAAGAGGGAAAAAAAAAACCTCGAGCAGACTCCCTGCTGAGAGTGGAGCCCCGAGACGGAGCTCAATCTCACAACCGAGATCATGACCTGAGCCAAAATCAAGAGGCGGGCGCTTAACTGAGCCACCCAAGCGCCCCAAACCTGTTGCTTAAATTACTGAATTCTTGTTACAGTAGCTTAGTCTCCCCTAAGAACACCTGCCTTATTCCTGCCTATTTTCTCAGTAATCATACATATTTTAAACAATTTAAGAGAAAAAAATAAGGATTTTTATACTAACCTAGATAGTTGAATTTTCTGTTGCTCTTCCTTCATTCCTGAGGTCTCCTGGTTTCCTCTCCCTTCACCCTCAGCATTTTTTTAGGGCAATTCTGCTGACAGTAGCTTTCTAAGTTTTCCTTCATCTCAGAATGTCTTTATTTCACCTTCGTTACGGAAAATATTTTTACTGGATGTGGGCTTCTGATTCATAGTCACTTACTTTCCATGACTGGAGGTGTCATT
This sequence comes from Ursus maritimus, assembly GCF_017311325.1. Taxonomy (NCBI): domain Eukaryota; kingdom Metazoa; phylum Chordata; class Mammalia; order Carnivora; family Ursidae; genus Ursus; species Ursus maritimus. The sequence goes on along the minus strand of NW_024423675.1, from coordinate 21,868,163 downwards.
CAAGTGTCTTCTAGCTATGCTGGACTCTGCAGTCATTCAATCCTTGCTCTTTATGTAGTAGTTCATTTTTCTCTGGCTGCTTGCAAGATTTTTTTTCTTTATCTTTGTCTTTCAGTAGTTTGATTTTGAGAGATCTAGGCATGATTTTCTTTGAATTTAAGTTCATCAAGTTCACCAAGCTTCTGAAATCTGTAAATATACATCTTTCACCAAATTTGGGAAGTTTTTAGCCGTTACCTTTTCACAAAATTTTTGTCAACCTCGTTCACCTGTCTTTCTGGGACTCAAATGACTTGTATGTTAGACCTTCTGAAACTGTTGCACAGGTCCCTGATGCTCCTATGTTCTGTTTTTTTCTAGCCTTTTTATCCCATTCTGCTCTTCAGTTTAGGTAATCTCTGTTAACTTAGCTATCTTCGGGGCGCCTGGGTGGCGCAGTCGTTAAGCGTCTGCCTTCGGCTCAGGGCGTGATCCCGGTGTTCTGGGATCGAGCCCCATGTCAGGCTCCTCGGCTGGGAGCCTGCTTCTTCCTCTCCCACTCCCCCTGCTTGTGTTCCCTCTCTCGCTGGCTGTCTCTATCTCTGTCAAATAAATAAATAAAATCTTTTTTTAAAAAAATAGCTGATTTAGAGTCTTTGTCTGAATACTCCAACACCTGTGTTATCTCAGGGTTATTATGGTCATTGTCTTTTCCCTCAGGATTTGACCACGTTTTTCGTGATTCTTTGAATGACAGGTATTAACCTTAAAAATAAAGCAGCCAGTTATTTTACCAGCAAAAATGAATTTATTTGGGAATAACAGAGAATTGCAGTCTGGGACAGCAAGCTATGGCAAAACCATTAGCAAGTCTGGAGAACAAAGGAGAGGACTCCTCTTTTATGGGGAAAGGGAGAAGTTGGGAGAACTGTTATAAACAAAAAGTCCATTGGAGTAAAGTGGGAATTGAAAGTATAGTGGCTTTTCATTGGCTGAGTTGTGACAGTCTCTCACTGACTGGGCTGTTGCCAGAGGAGGAGGAAAACCTCTCTTCCTTCCTGCTAGGAAAGTAAGGTAGTATTTAGAAGTGGTACCCAACTTGCCCCATAGCAAGGTATGTCTCCTACTGTTGGATCTGCAGTTGACCACGAGTGGCAGGGCATGAGAGCTCCCCCTGCTGGCCCCCTGACTTCATTGTAAACAAAGTTTCATTCTGTTCATTTTTACACAAGTCATTTTCTATCTCATCCTGAACATAGTGACAGTTAAAGTTGTGCTGTCTCTGGATCCTGTTAAAATCCTCCTCTAGAGAATGTATGTTTGTTTAAACAGGCAATCAGCCTGGTTGAGTTCACATTACGGGTTTTGTATCACCTTCTGCGGGTGATGGTTTCAATCTCAGTTCAGTTTTCAAAGCCTCTGCTCTGTTGCTCTGGTCTGCCCTGAACATGTACCACTCAGGGGATAGTCTGAGATTTGGCCCATGATTTGACTGTTAGTTGACTTTGCTGGGCTGTGCTGCTTTGGCTCTCTTGCAGACAAGTGCAACTCAGCAGTGAACCTAAGACTTACAGTGGTCTCTACACAAGATTAGGAATCACCTTCTCTAACCCTGTCCTCTCCCTCCTCCCTAATCACTTTCCAACTCAGAGAGGACCCTTGTCTCAGTATCCCTGGATAGGGAGACAGGGTTTCTATCAGAGTGTTAGCTACGCATGCAGCCAAACAGTTCCCACATGGGGCCTCTCCTCAGGACAAAACCACAAGAAAAAAGAGGGGGAAAGGCCAGGAAACCCATCCCCTGGCAGGTGTCTTTTCCAAGTTGTGCCTCCCCTTCACAATCTTTTCACAGTCCTCAGGCAGTCGTTGTCTCTATTTTGTCATGAGTTTTTAGTTGTAATTAGTGGGAGAGATGGATGAAAGTAGGTTTATGATGCCAGAGCTATACCGGAACTATTCCTACCTTTAAGAATCTGCTTAGGCGTGGGGCACCTGGGTGGCTGTTGGTTGAGGGTCCGACTCTTGGTTTGGGCTCAGGTCATGATCTCAGGATCATGGGATTGAGCCCCGTGTGGAGCCCCAAGGCAGCTCAGCGTGGAGTCTGCTGGAGATTCTCCCCCTTGCTCTGCCCCTCCCCCGGCTCATGCTCTCTCTCTCTCTCTCTCTAAATAAATAAATAAATAAATAAAATCTTTAAAAAAAAATCCACTTGGGTGTTACTTCCTCTAGCAAGCCTTTCCTGACCCTCCTCTCCCTCGAGGCTGTTGTAGTTCCGCTTCTTTGTGAATAATCCTAATGGTCCATCTACTGCTTCATACAGAACGTTCCTATTTATGTGTTGTCTTTCCTCCTATACTCAGAGTGTCTGAAGGGAAGGTACTGTGTGTTATTTATCCTTTAGCATAGTGCCTGGCACAAAGTGGGTCTTCAATAAATGTTTGCTGAATGTAGTAGACTTTCTCTGGTCACCCTACCCAAAAATCTGAATTCCTGTGTAGTTATGCCACTCCTCAATTTTCTTACACATTCTAGCTTGTATTATAAATACTTTAGAATTATCTTTAGTTTCATAGTAGAAGGTAACCTCAAAGTTTTGTGTCTCTATCTCCCCTGTAGCATTGTATTATATACTTAATAAATATTACTAAACTGAATTGAGGTTCAGTAAACTAATTTCAAAGTTAAAAGTTTTAATTCAAACTGATCAAACTTTGCAAACAAAAAACAAAAGACCTCCTCTAAATGGAAGGATCTACTTTCTAATTCTCCCTGTTTCACTCCTGAAAGCAGCAGGATACTTTGTCCAGTTGCCTCCAGAGGTCACTCATCACCTTTTAAGAAAAAAAAGTGTGGTGAAAACCTGTTTTGTGCAGGTTTCTCTTTAGGCTAATAGTGAGGATAAATTTTTTGTGTGAGATAATTCAGGAGAAATAAAAATGTTGATGGGCCATTTTTTCAGTTGAAAATATAGTTTTTTTTAAAGATTTACTTATTTGAGAGTGTGTGAGCAAGGGGAGGAACAGAGGGAGAGGGAGAGAATCTCAAGCAGACTCCCCACTGAGCTTGGAGCCCAACTCAGGCACACGGGGCTTGATTCCACAACCCGGAGATCACAACCTGAGCTGAAACTGAGTCCCAGCTCAACCACTGAGCCACCCAGGCACCCCTCAGTAAGATAACTTTTGTTTGCACTATGTACTTTGAAAAGTTCAAAATAATACTGAAAGGATTTGGCATGGGTATTTGATGGAATTTTTTTTATCTCATTAAAAATAAAAACTTAGGGGCACTTGGGTGGCTCAGTTGGTTAAATATCTGCCTTCGCTCAGGTCATGATCTTGGGGTCCTGGGATGCAGTCCCGCATCAGGCTGCATGCTGAGCAGAGAGCCTGCTTCCCCCTCTGCCTGATGTTCCCCCCACTCGTGCGCTCTCTCTCTCAAATAAATAAAATCTTTTCTAAAAACAAAAAAAATTTAAACCTTACTGATTTTTAAACTTCCTTTTTTTAAAAAATATAAACTTAGAATTTCCTGTAACTGGTTTCATTGTAACATTCAAGATTATAGGACTGTATGATCTGCCATTATAATGGTCTCCTATGCTGTTTTGATAAGATACAATCTTTGGCTTACTGTACTGCTATTAGCCAAAATTGACTTATCAAGAGAATAAAAACAAAGCAACACAAAGTGAGAGATTGGCTACTGTAGTCTCAAATAGAAATAGACTAAAATGTCTTAAAGTACTAACTGCTTCAGGAGCAATTAGAGTCATCTGCATTTAAAAAAAAGGGGGGGGAACTACTTTAGGGCTTTAAGGGCTCAGTGAGAGATACAATCTTCCTCCTCTGTGGGCAGAGGCATCAAGGTGGCCACTTACCCAGGGCTGGATGCCACTTTGCCCTGGAGCGAAGCCATTCTGGTTTAATCCCTGCCATCTAATACCACACTGGCTACCATCTGCTTGGGAAAAGTCCAACACCTTTGCAGAAATCCCACAATGCCTGGGACTGTTGTGTTGCTAAACCAGGAACAAACACCAATAGCAGGTTTGGGTTGTTTTTTTTTTTTTTTTAATTTCTATGCAAACCATTTAAAAGCCCACCTGTTCATTGATTTTTAGTCTGTGCCATGCATAGATGTAACAGTGAAAAAAGCAGACGAAAGTTCTTGCCTTCCTGGACGGGGTAGAAAATGAACAAATGCATCTGTAATGTATCGATAGTGATCAGTCCCCTAAAGAAAAATAAAGCAGAATAAAGGGGATAGCGAGTGATGGAAAGGGGTTATTTTCAATTAAGGTAGTGTTGGGGAGGGCGCCTGTGAGTGACATTTGAACCAAGCATTAAATGAAGTGAGGGAACCAGCCCTGCTCGAAGAGCATGCCAGAAAGAACAGCAGGTACAAGGATCCGGTAGCCAGGGGCGCCTGGGTGGCACAGCGGTTAAGCGTCTGCCTTCAGCTCAGGGCGTGATCCCGGCATTATGGGATCGAGCCCCACATCAGGCTCCTCCGCTATGAGCCTGCTTCTTCCTCTCCCACTCCCCCTGCTTGTGTTCCCTCTCTCGCTGGCTGTCTCTATCTGTCAAATAAATAAATAAAATCTTAAAAAAAAAAAAAAAAAAAAGGATCCGGTAGCCAGAGTGAGCTTGGTGTGTGTGAGAAATGAAAAGGCCAGCATGGCTGGAGCAGAGTGAAGGGAAGGTTGGTAGAAAATGAGAGCGCAAGCAGGGTTCTGGTTGCATGGGACTTACATGAAGGGTTTTCCAGATGTGTGGGGAGAATACAGTAGAGAAGAGCAGGATGGAGAGCAGAGAGAGCTGCGTTTTAATAGTTCTTTAACAAAGTTGTTGTAACCAAAACTAGGAAATAAAAAGAGTCACTGAAAAGTTCCATTGTAGACATCTAGAAAGAATTGAGAGTGAACCCTAGATCAGTGAAGGAATAATTTAATAAAGTCTGAGGTAAACAAATTAGTCAGCACCTTGATCTTGGACTTCCCAGCCTTTGGAACCGTGAAAAATAAATTCCGTTGTTTCAGACACCCAGCCTGTGGTAGTTAGTTATGGCAGCCCAAGCTGGCTAAAATAAAATCTTTCATAATGTTTTGTGTTTTTAATGCAGGTAACAACTCTTCATGGTAATACCTGAATTGTTATAACTGAGTATTTTCTCTTATATTCAAATATTTTAAATATAAATGGATTATTAAACCTAAAAAGAAGCCCTATTTGGTTAGTAGAACATAGTAAATCCAATTAATAATAAAGATAAAAATCAGTATATGGGTGCTGTCATTTAGAGAAGGTGAAAAGAGGAAAAGAGATGGAGAGAGAGAGAGAACGATGAATGAATAAGACAAATGGGCTACTCAGGCTAGACCCCAAGATCAAGTTTCTTCAGAGATCAACTTTCCAAGGTTATGAATTCAACTGTTAGTTCACCTAGAGCTGCTCAGTTCCCAGAAAACTGACTCATGACCAGACCCAAAGATGCTGATCTGTAAACCAAGTGATATGCCCTGTATCTAATGTTCCCAAGGCGCCCTTTCCCGGTGAGTTGGTTATTTGGACCAATCTGGACATCAAATGATAGGTTAAGTGGAGGTCAGAAGACTAAAGCCCACAGGCCACATCTGGCCACATCCTGTTTTTGTAAATAAAGTTTTACTGGAACACAGCCACACATATTTATTTACACATTATCTATGGTCCGGTTTTGCACTACAGTAACCGAACTGAGTAGCTGTGACAGAGACTTCATGACCCGAAAAGTCTGAAATAATTACCATCTGGCCCTTTACAGAAAAAGTTTGTTGACCACTACATTTCAAGTTTTTCTATTATAGCAAAAAATTGAGGAGAAGGAACTTATATATGCCCTTTAACTGTAGAACCAGGGGCGCCTGGGTAGCGCAGTCGTTAAGCATCTGCCTTCGGCTCAGGGCGTGATCCCGGCGTTCCGGGATCGAGTCCCACATCAGGCTCCCTGCTCTGCTGGGAGCCTGCTTCTTCCTCTCCCACTCCCCCTGCTGTGTTCCCTCTCTCGCTGGCTCTCTCTCTGTCACATAAATAAAATCTTAAAAAAAAAAAAAAAAGAACTGTAGAACCAGATAAATTGCCACTTTCCACTGTCAGGCTTATTTTTTGGTTGTATTAGCAAAATCAGAATCCTGGAAGTGTTGGGGATATAGTGATAAATTCCTATTCTCTAATGCTCTTTTTAAAAATACCCTTGAAAACAAATAAAATAAAAATAAAAATACCCTTGGCTTCCGAATTCCTAGTCTTCCCATCAGTTCAGCCCTGATAATTAGGATTTAAAATTTCTATCTTTTCTTTCAGGGAGATGACCTAGACCTGTCTGAGATTTAGATTGTGCCCTAGTCTCATCAGCAGTATCTTTATAACTCCTTACTGTAGTGTATTATTTTCGCAGATTCCCACAGATCTTATTTATGGCCTTTTCTAAATGGATGGAAAGAAATGAGACAGTAGCTGCAGGGGGCACATGGGTTTAAAAAGAGGTCTTTTCTTCCCCAAGATGGGAGAAATAATAGCATGTATGTATGCTGGTGGAAATGATCCAGGAGAGAGGGAAAAATTGATATAAAAGACAGTTAAGGAAGCTGGAAGTGTCTAATTTGCAGGATGGGAGATGTAGGGGCAACTAGTGAGCTGAATATTCAGAGAGCTGTTCGGATATTTTTAGATCCCAGGAGTAAGGGTAGGGAACAGAGTGAAGAGGGAACAGACGTGGTAGGCTGAGAGGGAGTGGGGAATGGGAGGGACGGAGTCAACAGGAAGAGCTCAGAGTTGAAGAGTGAGCCAAATGGAAGTGACAAAGAGGAAATAAAGTGATCATAAGTCACAATAAAAGAGAGGGATGAGGTTAAAGATTTCAAAGATGAAGCCATTTCCAGAGATGACAAGGTGGTTCCAAGTGTTGCTGTTGAGTGTGAGAGGACATAAAGTTGCTCCACATGAATACTGAACACTGGACCAAAAGCCATTTGCTGGAGTAACGGACAGAAGTACGAGAGTGACCAGGGAGGTCCCAGATGCCTGCAACAAGGACAGGTGGTTAAGCTGAGTGGCGTGAGTGTGGAAGCAAAGGGCCCAGCTATGGAGGAAACCACTGTTTGGGGTAGGGGTAGTGAGCTTCCTATCCCTGAAAGAGTTCAAGAAGACACTTGTGACTCAAGGATTTAAAAAAAGAACTCTTAGATTTGTTAGTTGGAGATTTGAGAACTTTCCATGTTACGTCTGATACTGTAATTATTTGATTTGAGCTATATCTCTAGAAAAGTTAGATTTCCTATATACATTAGAATTCCTTTTTTTCTATAAAAATTATTTTCCCAGGAGAGTGAATTTTATCCCACTTAGGATCAGTAACAATTTCTCATATCCAGTCTCTCCTGGTTCTCTGAAAAGCCCTCGAGAGGCCTGCACATTTTTGCCTCTATGCGCAGGCATGTCAATAATTATTGGAGTTGGGACACCTGGGTGGCTCAGTCAGTTAAGCATCTGCTTTCAGCTCAGGTCATGATCCTGGAGTCCTGAGATCAAGCCCCGTGTCGGGCTCTCTGCTCGGCCGGGAGTCTGCTTCTCCCTCTGCATCCCCCCGCAACCCCCTGCTCATGCTCTCACTCTCAAATAAAATATTTTTATAAATAAATAAATAAATATTGAAATAAATGATATATCACAATTCCACATTCTTGAGTTTAATGTATAAAATCTCTTTAGCACCATTAAAGGAAACTGATGATTTGCTCTGTGGTTAGGGCATATCCAGTAATAAACGTGCTCTGACTGCAGAGTCAATTTCTCTCTCAGCGGGTATCCACCAAAATTCTAGCCTGGTTCTTGATCATCCGCTGAAACTGTCAGTGACTCAGGGGTCCCAAGTAACAGCTGAACGCAACAAACTTCACCAGTTTAAGTAAAACAGTAATGCAAGTCAAACTACAACAAAGGAGTCGCAAAGAGAATCATTTTTGGACCCTCCAGTGCTCTGGGATCATTTCTGTCCCTGTCACTTGTCCAGGAGAGAGAACGACAGCCAAGCACGCTTGGAAAACACATATGCAGCTTAACAAGCACACAGCTTATTTTTCTTTCATTCAACACAGACGGTTTCCTTCACTTCAGTAAGTTCTCCTTCCCTCAGCTCCCCAGGGAATTCCATAAATATAATCACAAAGCCTCATAGAAATGTGCTAAAAGTTGTTTATTGTATTTACTGAGAATACCATGTTGTTCCACAGTAAAGTGATTTTATCCTCCAAATGATTACAAAGCTCTTTCCATTAAAAAGGTTTTGGTTATCTCTATGAAACTGCGCATTACAAAAAATCAATTATAAAGTACACTCTTTAAAAAGAAAAAAACATTTTTTAAAGGCAAGTACTAAAATACTGCATACTGATCAAACCCAGCATAATTATTTCACATAGTGATCTATATTTAAGCAACTATTGTGCCAAAAACGGCATCCTGCGTGGGCAGAGAAGCAGGGCCATGCTGCGGCATACGGCGTGCACTTGGAATAATTTGGTTTTGATGTCTAAGATATAGCATGTTTTTCTAACTTTGAAAATATGCAAATAATTTAAAATTACCTTTCAGATGAACATTAAAATAAGTTGACATGAAAAATGTCATATTATATGAGGAGATACTTAAAATATCCAAGCTCTCTCTTAATACTGTAGGGTTCTGTTTGTTGTAGCTATCATTTTCAGGCTAAAATAAACTGATAGGAGAACAAACTGACAAAATGCAAATTGATCAAGCATTGCACAGTGCTTTGGGAATCTTACAGTTCTCAAACCACATAAATTAAGTTACATCAGAAGTTAGTAAAGGGATATTTAATCTCACTGTACAGTAACTTCTGATTAACAAGCCCCCATTCTCCCTTCCACATATAACTCATGTTGACAGTAGTAAGGAGTTATCATTAGTTAACAGAGAATCCAGTATACTCTAGTAGATTCTAAATGTATTCCTAATTTCCTAGAGTGTATCATTTTCCTAATTTAGATTTATAAAATCCTCATAGAGTTAAGGGAATCTATAAAAGCAGGATTAAATAAAATCCTGTTGTCCTCACTTCATCAGAATCCTACTCACAAGACAGTAAGACTCAGAGACCCACGTGGGATTTTAGGTGGGTGTCATACAGTCGGCCACAACCATGATGCTGATAACCCAGAATAAATCATAGTTCTGAGATTTGCTCAGACTGACCCGGATCAAAGACTTCAATTTTACTAATTTAAGTCTTTATGTTAAATCTGAAAGATGAACAATGATACTTTCGATGAGAATTTTTTTAATGTAACTCATTATCCAAGTTTTAAGACTGATGACTCCCCTAACTCTAATTTTAGCCTGAAAATAGCTTAAAATATCCACTTAAACAAGCTCACTAGAAAGCTGTTCTGTACATACGTAAATATATATATACAATAAAAAATATATACAACTTTCTATACACCCTCAGAGTTACAGAATATTTTGAATAGCTAACTTTGTGCTAGAAACATTGACAAGGGACTTCTTTATTTTTATTTTTTAATTGAGATATAACTGACATATAACATTGAGTGGGACTTTTTCCTTAAAGTTACTACCTTGGGGGGGCATATTCATTACTAAGTTTTCATTTGGTGATCATTTTCTTATCAGCTTCATACTTTAAAGCTTTACGTGTTAATGAAAATTATATACCTCTAGATTTCGGAACTCAATTGCTTTTTAGGTGAGGTTTTTTCCTTATACGTACATACAAAATACAACATACATAATACTGCTCGATCTACACATTTCCTATTGTGATATATATACTTAAAAAGAAAAATAATTTTGAAAGGAACATGAAATTTAGCACCAATTTTGACCTAATTTTTCTTTGGCAGGAAAAAAAGGCACCAAATATATAGACTGCTCATTGCATGGGGTCAAAAAGTAAGCACTCATGAAACCCTCAGTCCCTGAAATACTATCCAATATAGAATGAATTATGAAAGATCCTCTGACCCATTAACTTTCTAGTATATTAGAATATACTACAGAAGACTACATTTAGGGACGAGCATAACAGAAAATGTTTGTGTGTTTACCCACATTTAAAATATTTAACAAATTGACTCTTCTAATAATGGACAGATATTAAAAAGTATTATTTGGTAAAAAATAAAAGTCATATATCAGAGGCTCCAAAATAGTGTCACAGATTTCATTTGATTTCCAAAAGTTATTTTATACTGATAGTTCCTACCACACACAGGGTTAGTGACGTTCAACTCCAAAATCCTCTTCTTATAGCACTCATACTGAAAGGCCAGAAACATCTTTAATTAGATGGGGTTAACTCCTCCACCACAGCCACACTCAAGGACAGCATTTTTTTAAAACTCCAGTGAGACAAAAGTTCATTGCCACGATCCCTGTTCACTAGGAAAGGGGTGCCTCTTGCAGGAGTTTCACGTGTAAGCTGTAAGGTTAAGACACGAGCATATCACCTGTTGTCAGCGATTACCCACTTGCCTGCCAAAGAAGACAAATGAAAAACAAGGCTTCATCGTCAAGCTGCCAGTATAGTTTGAAAAGCCACTGGTGAAACATTTTAGTAAGTGTTCGTTATTATATATAGATTGTAAATTTCTTCAGCTTTCCTGCTTCAGATGATCCACAGGCCACATTAGTTAATACTCCTTTTTTGTTTTTCTTATATCTACTTATCAGAACAAAGCACTTAAGAAATTTTACTGATATTTTGGCCCCTTTACTACTGGCACTCCCTTGCCTTTTAATCTGAGAGTCACTGTTAGCTCCTTTCTGATTAAGCAAGAATTGATTACGCTGGGCTTTTAATTGGACACCGAAAGCTGAGGTAGGTGGACTGTCATGATCAAGTACTTAGGAAAGGTTTTATTTCATTCCCAACGTCTAACACGCTAACAAAAAATTGAAATCTTGTTTTGTAAATGAGGTAGCCTCCTGTATTACATGCCAAGAAAATAGTACCGTGGGAGCTCTCCTTGAATATATAGAGATCAAGATGCTTAATGTTTATTATTGAAAAATTGGCAAGGTAAGTAAACCAGATCCCAGGTTTCAAGGTTTCTTTGAGTGATTCAAAGATGTGGCAATGAATTGTTTCATGGGTCTTGATTGTCTCAGGAGGAGTCATCTAAAGCCATCGGATTAAGTCCACATTTACGTAAGTTCAGGAATTGTGGTTGTTTAAGTTGTAGGCGGGTTTCATATTTGCTGTGGGCATTTGGCCCTTTATTTTTGAGATTGTCACCTATCACTCTACAGGGTATTTATAAAACAAAGCATTAGTGTCTGCCAACAAATAAACTGATAAAAAGGGCTGTGACTCTAAAATTATAGTGAGCCCACAAGCTGTCTATTGTTGCTCTCCATCTTGTTATTCTTTGCCCCACGAACCATTCTCAAACTCAGCTCCAGATGGTCTTTTTATTTCCTTTACGCCTAAGTATCAACAAAAATCAGTGAGTATAATACGAGCAGAATTAATGATTGCCAGTCAAGTAGAGTAGCAAGCCTTCCTTCTCTGCTGTGTTCTTATTTCACATTAATCCACATCACCGTTACAAATGGCAAACTTGTTCTTCTGTTTTAGTAACAAGGTAAAAATTTTGTGTTTTTAAGAGTTAATTTAACTGTGATGGTGATACTTTTTCTATTAGCCAAGATACTACTTGCTTTCAAATTAAAGAATATAAATGTAAAATAAGAACATTTCACTTCCTTCTCCTTTTCACACATTGGAAAAAGCAACAATTTTCAGCCTAATGCAAACATTGCTCCTTAATGTTTATGCCAGTAACAATGAAGTTTTCAGTGTTAGAAATTTCCTAAGGAGTTTTAAAACTAAAATTGTTTACATGTTTTTTAATTGGAGTTAATTAACTTATCCTTTCCACTTGTATCTCCAGACTCTGGGAATTTACTCTAACACCATTCACCATAAAGTATAACACAGCCTGGGGCGCCTGGGTGGCACAGCGGTTAAGCGTCTGCCTTCAGCTCAGGGCGTGATACTGGCGTTATGGGATCGAGCCCCACGTCAGGCTTCTCCGCTATGAGCCTGCTTCTTCCTCTCCCACTCCCCCTTCTTGTGTTCCCTCTCTCGCTGGCTGTCTCTATCTCTGTCAAATAAATAAATAAAATCTTAAAAAAAAAAAAAAAGTATAACACAGCCTAAGGCAGATTCATTAGGAACCGCATCTAAGGGGACCACTACATTCCAAACCATCCTCCACGATGTGCTCTCAGGACCAAGATTTAGCGAAACTTTAATAGAATATGAAAATCAAAGTAAAAAATTATGCCCTCCGAAAATACTCATGTTAAGAACTTGACAGTCTTTTCTCTGAAAGCATTACCTTAAACATTTAAATAAAGTTTTACATATTAGCACAAAAGATGCCAGTTACATGAAACATATTACTTCCTTCCCAGATTTTAATCACATAATTAAATCATGTTTTCAATGTAGACCAATAGAACTCTAAGTTCAAGGCTGAGAGCAAGCCGTTCACCAGGTTACGTGGAATCGCCTGGGCTTCCACCCTCTGAAGACATAGGGACCAGTAAGCAGGGCAGCTAAGCAGCCAGTGGAACTAAGCAAGGAGGTTAATGGACTCCTCAGCAGGTTTTTGGAGGATAGGGGGAAGTAAAGAAAGAAAGAATGATAAGGAGAATGAGAACAGGAAGAGCAAGCAAAAGAGACATAAGAAAGAGTGGGAAAGTGAACTGCCCGGAACGCCCCTCAGTGCCACTCACGCTGGACGTGGCCTGCCCCTGATCACTGCATTTTCTATTCAGTTTTCCATTGATTTAACAACAAACGTCATCCGGACATAAAGTGGTTTACAGTGCAGTTAAAAGGATTAGAATTACCAGAAGTAAAAACAAACCTGTGTTTACTTTACAACTAAGTGTACATTAAAGTGTAGAAAGTTGAAGCTAACCGAGTTTGCTTCATACTTGCGCAGAGCCCATGGGATCTTCTGCAAACACGTATAAACAAATACTGTGGATTGGGAAGTACAAATGAAGTCCTGCTTCTGTTTATGAATAGAATTTGAAGCTTAACGCAGGCACTATGCAATCTCCAGTGGACATTACAAGTCTCTTAGTAGGACTGTAGACTTAGGATTGCAACTGTGATCAAAGAAATTTATAATTTTGAATGAAGTATCAATCTGGGTGGTTTATTATTACTGAAACAGATGGATACCAAGAGTATCTACTGCAATACAATTTAAAATGTTTCTGGAAGATCCATGGGTATCTGTTACAATAGTATCTGATTCAGAGTCTCTGTAAAGAGGAATAATTGCTCCCCTTATATTGTTGGCCTCAAATGCTAGAACCTTTTGAATGTGAGAATTTGCTGAGTTTTATCAGAATTAGGACGATGAGATAGAAGGCAGAGTTCTGACTCTATTCTTTTCCTCTCGAGTGCTAGATTGAACAAAAAAATTTAGGCCCACCGGGTCACTTTATTGCAAATAGTAACACTGCAGAAATTAGAAAGGATTTACTTTGAAAGATTAGGTAATGTTTCTTGGTCCAAAACACAAATCCTTATGAATATTAGTATTTTTCATTTTCTAAGTTTGCATAACTTTCAGAACTTCAGACTTCTAGAACTTTTTGTACCAAACATGTTATGAAATATACATTTTATAGAATTTAGCATCTTTTATACTCTTAAACTTTGTATTATTACAGCAAAGAACGCTCCATAACAATCTATTATAGTGGAGCTTTTTCAGTATCATAGAACCTGTTTAATTCATTCCATCTGACTGAAAACTGCATGTGTAATACTGTACATGAACACAGTATTCTGAGATCTAAGTTTTATTATAAATACTTCAGCTACTTTGCTTTTTTTTTTTTTTAAGTAATCTCCACGCTCCTACTAATGACCCTGAGATCAACACCTGAGCTGAGATCAAGAGTCCGAGGCTTAACCAACTGTGCCACCCAGGTGCCCCACTCTTTGCTCTTTGGAACCTAACCAAGCGAGATCGAGTCTTTGAGTTTCATAGTATTACTTTTTTTTTTCCTTTCTAAAATCAGCCAAATTTTGAAAGGGAAACATTTTGGGGATCTTTACAGAGTAAATTTTCTCTATTAGAACTCTTTCTGTAAAATTGGCAGGGGCAAGGGACAAGTCTTAGGAGTCTGTGCTAAAACTATAAAACATTTTATAATGGCAGGTTTGATGACTGGTCTTAGTTGTAAGTTTTTGCTGATCTCACAAGCACTGATTTTAATGAGGAAATAATGTATTATATAATTAGGCATGAATAAATGAAGAACCGAAAAATATATTATCATTTCTAAGTCTTTTTTTTTTTTTAAGAGCATGTGTGCTTGGGGAGGAGGGGCAGAGGGGGGGAGAGAGAGAGAATCTCAAGCGGACTCCACACCCAGCGTGGAGCCTGATGTGGGGCTTGAACTCATGACCCTGAGATGGTGACCTGAGCTGAAATCAAGAGTTGGTCACTTAACTGACTGAGCCACCCAGGTGCCCTTCTAAGTATTTTCCAAAAGTTTAAAATATGAAAGGGCAGAATGGTCAAAATATAGTTGTTTTTTAAGCAACATAACCTTCCAAAAAAACAAATTACCCAAGTTTCCTAAATATGAAATATAGAAGTACTAAAAGTTACAACCATGTGTATGTCGTGGTAAACTGCTGAATGTCTTCACAATCAAAAATCATTTAAAATCCTATTAAAAATAAGTTGCACATTTAGCATTCCTACTCCGAACTTCTGGGTTTTCTAGCTGTTTAATTAACCACCTCACTTCCCTCTAGCCCCCTATGTGGCCTGTCCCCCCCCACAACTACAAATCCATATGCTCTTCAGGTTTCTACATCCTCAGCTAAAGACAAAGAAAGAAGAGAAGCTGGAAAGAAAAGTAGGGAGATAAAAGATTAAGCTTCTGGCCTTCCAGAGAAATTCAAAACAGATGGATCCTGGAGGTGCTTTAGGAAAAGATTGCATTCTTCCCAGGTGAACAAGCTACATTGGAGAAGCTCTAATACACATTTATACTTAGGATTTAAATATACTTTGCATATTATTAACTTTCAAAGACATAAATAAGAAACATGTACTAAAATATAATTTCAGGATGAGGAAAGTGTTCCTGTTTTTGTAGAAGAGTATATATAGGTCATGGCATGACTTTGGTTTTAATTTTAGGTCTTTAAAATTTTAGTAGCTTTCATACAAGTGTCTTTGCATAAATGGAAAAAATACTGGGCATGTTAATGTGGAGCGTGCTAGGATAAATACCAATGAGTGCAAATTTTTGCCAGAAAGTTTTATAAATACAGAAGTTGTTTCTCTTTATAAGTGCTTTTAACCTTTCAAGACCAATTAATTTTATAAACCAATTTGAGCAATTGTTTCTATCAGAAATATTTTCTGCATGAATACAAAGATTTTCTTCCCGTTTGTACCTGAAACTGCAACTTGATAACATGCTCAGTAAGACTCCGTGGAAATGTCAAGTCCTCGTGCTAACAAATCCCGAAGTGAGAAAAATGCTACGTTAAAATGGCCAGAATCTCTTTCATTCATTCTATTTCACTTTATTGTTTCACTTTAAACAAATTCAGAAATTTGGGGAGTTTCTGGCTACTTGAGTAAAACACACTGCAAAGCGAAAGGGAACAAAGGTGAATGGAAGAAATGCGCCTCCTGAATTGCTCCGCCTTATGACCAGGACCCCTCCCGTGTCACGCACTGCATCTGAACACAGTGCTACCATCTGCTCCCAGAAGCGCCCCGACACCGGAGCAAGGCAGAATCACTTAATTTCAGATCTTGTGTAACAGCAGGCAAGCAGCTTTAACACAGACTTGAGGTTTAGGTAGATCTGACATTATCTAGAATCCAGGCTTAAATCTTGTAAAAAGTTTCCAAATAGCAGAAGAAATTAAAACAGAGATACCAAAATTAAAAACATCACATGAGACAACAAACAGTATTTCCAGTCCTAACCAAACTGCAACCCTTCCATTATAGCTTGAGGTATTTTTAAATATTTGTACAAGCTTATTAGCCTTCACAGTTTCTAGAGTTGCTTTTTACTGAGATAGTGTCAATGCTCACAATATTTGACTTCCCGCCGTATTTTTCATATACCAGAGTCTCTGTCCCCACACTCATGGAAATATCAGACAGCTAGCTATTCAGTGGCAGAAAATGGTTCTTGTAGTAATAAGGGTTCTAGTTCCCAATTATTGTGCTATTCATAGGGTGTAATTAAAAAAATAAGAAATTTGCAATTTATATAAAAGGAAAACTTGCTTAAACTTCTGAAAGCAAGCTCAGTCTGGTGGAGGTATTTAAGACATTAAATAACAGAGTCAGATTCTTTCTTAAAGATTCCAGGTGAGCTCGACAGCAGAGAGTTCTGATTATCCAACATTTTCTCCATCTTTTCTCCTCCAGTGGTTTTATCAATCTCTCTTTGCTTCTTACTGTGGATCCAGGGGATAAAACAAAGGACAGCACCTCCAATAAGGGGAGGGATTCCAGCGAGGTAGAATGCCACGTCATAGGAGCCTAGCTTGTCACGAAGTAATCCTGGGAAGGGAAAAAACTGTCACCAAGAGAGAACAAGTGTGGCTCTTAGAGGTCTCAGATCAGTCACACATTTCTAAGGAAATGGGTCTGAAGTATAAACCTTTTCTGATATGACAAAGGAAAAGATCTTAAGACTTTAATCTTGTCACAGACTACAGGCCTATGGGTTTGTGTACCAAGATATTACATGGAAAAAAATATTTGTAACCAAGTTTTGGCTTTTTCAAAACCATTCAGAGGCCTTTGGGGTATTCTGACCCAGGGTATAAACGGTCCTTATTTCAGGGGAAGGCGGATAAACCACCAAGCTGAAACTTCTCTCATACACACATACCTCACAATGTCTACTTTTCAAACCTTCTTGGGCCTATTTGTTTATGAAATAACATAAGACTATTTAAAATTAGAATTCAAGGGGCGCCTGGGTGGCTCTGTCAGTTAAGCGTCTACCTTCGGCTCAGGTCATGATCCCAGGGTCCTGGGATCGAGCCCCACATCCCTGCTCAGTGGGGAGTCTGCTTCTCCCTCAGCCTCTACCTCTGCTCTTCCCCCTCCTTGTGTGCTCACTCTCTCTCCCTCCCTCAAATAAGTAAAATCTTTTTAAAAATAAATAAAATTAGAATTCAAAAGCATGAAAAATTATAGATTGAGAGTTAAAATGAAAAAGTTAGATTGTTAAATATATTTGTCAGCATGCGGGAGTAAAATGTTTGGCATTCTGATAGGTCCTTGGGCTCTGCTTCTGAAAACTGTCATTCAGAATACTCCTTATTTCTAATTTTTCTAACAAAATCCAGATTTTTTTAAAGATTTTATTTCTTAAGTAATCTCTACACCCAACATGGGGCTCGAACTCCCAACCCTGAAATCAAGAGTCACAGGCTCTACCAACTGAGCCAGCCAGGCGCCCCACAAAACCCAGATTTTAAAAGTTATCTTAGTGTTTTTAAACTTTTGTAACTTTTACTATAAAATCTCAGTTATCTGAAATGTCCAGGGAACATACTGAATTGAGGATCTGACTTTTCAAAATAAACAGGTGAGAATTTGTCAAGTACTGGCACATTAAAAAAGTGTACATTTATTCTAGACAGAAATCTAAAATATACAATATATAGCTACAACTTTCCTATCTTCTGAATCAGAATATTCTGTATGTAACTAAACCTTTCCTCCTTCTGAACACTAATTACCATGTCTGACTGTAATACTATGATCCCTCAGAACCTCCTGGTGAGCCAAGAGCTTTCTGCTCCCAGCTGCCGCGTGTCCTACCTACTTTGGAAGTTTCCAGTTATCTCCTTTGGTCTGTTCTCGGTTATTTCTAGTTGCAAACACCATTCCTACCAAACTGCTGCTTCTAATCTGCTGTAGACTTGGAAACCCTAAAAATCTAAGCTTGTATGGTATAAAAACAGGGGACAGGGGAAGGGCTGGAGGGTTCTCCTACAGGGAGACTGTGACCTTTAGTGACTGCTTGCTTGTTCATGACTAGGTTTCCATTTGGCAAAGTTGCTAGATGTGTGTGGTTCTGGACATGAGGATGAACTTTTTCTGAGCCCTTCACATGCCAGACACAGATGACAATACATACATTTGAATTTTATCTCAGTTTTATTGAATCATAACCTAGTAATTCACACTGGCACCCAAGTAATACTGAACATGAGGCACCTTTATACTATTCAGAAGATTTCTAAAGATGAAATTCATAGAACATGAAATTAACCATTTCTATACCATTTGCCACATTCACAATGTTGTACAACCACCACCTCTATCTAGTCCCAAAACATTTTTATCACACCAGAAGGAAATCCCATACCCATTAAGCAGTTAGTTATTCCCTAATCCCCCTTCCTTCCAGCCCCTGGAAACCACCACTGCTCTCTGCTGCTATGGATTTACCTATTCTGGATATTTCATATAAATAAAATCTTACAGTATGTCACCTTTTGTATTTGGCTTCTTTCACTTAGCGTAATGTTCTCAAGGTTCATCCACCTGGTGGCATGTATTGGTACAGTACTTCCCTCCTTTTTATGGCTGAATAATATCCCATTGTATAGCTACACCACATTCTGTTTATCCATTCATCCACTAGTGGACATTTGAGTTGTTTCCACTAAATGCTATTTTCCGTTAATTATTTCGGGGGGGGGGGATATGATCTCTTACACAAAGCATATATATTTAGAAATCTTCCAGAATATTCATCTTTTTTTAAAAGCAACCATGTTTCCATTTCTCTAAAACACATATTAAATGAAATACAGGAATTATGAAAGCTTAAAGCCCAGAAGCTTACAATTAAACATTATAGAGTGTGTTATGTATCAGTAAGCGTAAAAGGGACTCCTCAGCAAAATTTTTCAACATGTCATCCAAGGCTGGCCTTATTAAAAATGTTATCAGTAAGGCACACACAAAAGCAAAAGACCAGTAACCAAAAAATTATAATATATTTTACATATAGTAAATTACTGGAGAATCATTATATTTACCTGCAATAGGTGGGCCCACAGTCATGGGTATAGACATGAATCCAAGTAGAAATCCAATTGCTTGAGAAACATCCTGGGCACCAACTAACTCAAAGGCAATGGGGGCCATAATGGAAATAAAGCATCCATCGAAGAGACCCATGATGAGACAGACAGCAATGAGGGCCCCAAAGACCCTACACAGGGGAATCATCATGGACATCAGACCAATGAAGAGAAAGGAAAGTACCTAGGACAAGACAGCACAATGTCAACTCTACTCTTAGGAAAAGTGTTACAGTTACTGACTTTTGGTCGATTATTGGTTAGTTGCCTCCCTGGCCCAATTCACCTTGATTTTATGTATATAATCAACTCCCATAACCATCTCCCCTAAGTTCCCCTAGCACTTTCTCAAAATTTCCATAAAGGGACAAGAATAATTATTTTTATATACTTATTTTCCCTTCCAGCCTGTAAGTTCTTTGAAATCATAATCTATACAAAAGTCATCTTTGGACTAGATAATCTAAGGTTTATGAATCTTGTACCTGGTCAGTACTCAATAAATATTTGTTCTTTGAGAATCAGCTCAAATTCATTCATCAAACATCCGATTTTGAAACTCTATATACTCTATTGGTGTTAGTCCTTTGCAAAAGGAAAAATGCCAGCAAGATCAGTACTTCACATCACAGAGCTTCCAGCTTGGGGAATACAATGATGTAAGGTTTAAATATTTAAATAATTTAGATACGTTGCCTGCCAATATTCCAGACATATTCCAGATACTCAGACCAAGTGAGAGAGTAAAATAAGTAACTATGATATGTATTACATAAATATGTACTGAATTTCAATTATTCAAATTCCAATTAAGTTTTGACTATCATAGGAAACATGTATAATATGCAAATGAAAACGTAAGTATATTCTACTAGAACATCCTAAGAGCTAAATTATGTAATCCAATTTTATTTGATAATGTAAATCAGGATTATCAAATGATATTTCCAAACACTGTCTTCTGGTGATACAGCACAGATATACCCTATTTAAGCCCCCAGAGTTAAGGCTGAGAAATATTCTAACCCATGGAACACTTTAATTTAATGGTAAAGTAGTTAATAGACCAAAACACTTGACTTTGCCTGCTATTTGGTAGCTTCTGTGCCCTGTGCGGTATACCGTGCCATGTGGATAAGCCCTGGTTCCTACCCTTGGGTTGTGGGGAGACGAACATGTAAAACGAGCGCACATCAAGTGTTCTAGATGTTGCCGCAGTTGTATATTCAAAGTATGGTGGGTACAAAAAAGGGAGCAGACAATTCAATAACTTTTTTAGGCAAAGAACTAAATAAAACTGGACAGTTCACCAGTCAGCAGAAGAAAATGTTTCCAAAAGCATCAGCCTTTTTAAAAATATGCGTACAAAAGCAGCTATCATTTATTTAGTGTTTATTAAATACTAGGCACTGTTCTAAGCACGTTAGCTGATGATCTCCTAACAACTTTATGAGGTGGGTACTAATGTGATGCCCACTTTACAGATGCAGATAGTGATGCTGGGAGATGTTTAGTAATGTGCCTAAATGTGCCCACCCAGGAACCCTTGGTCGGCCCAGGCAGTAGCAGCGAGCAGAAGGAACTGTTCCTAGAGGGTACCCTCCAATGACAAGAGGGCTGGGGAGGGAGAGACGCTAGAATGCAGCCATCTGGGTCACCATCTTCTGCTCTTCTGTTTTTCTTAGGGAAAACACCCACAGCACACCAAGCTTGGTTGCTCGCCTCAGGGCAGCCGCTCACAACCTCCTACACGTCAGGATTACCCAAGGAGCTCCTGAAGCTGCACAGAGTGTAGGGATGCAGCAACAGCAGTTTTGCCGAGCTCTGCAGCAGACTTTAACACAAGTGGTCCACTGACCCCACAATAAGAAACATGCTTTTTTTTAATTCTTTTTTTTTTTTTAATCAGTTAGCCACTGTAGAGTACATCATTAGTTTTTGCTGGAGTGTTCAATGCTCCATTAGTTATGTATAACACCCAGTGCTCGTCATAACACGTGCCCTCCTTAACACCCATCACTCTGTTACCCCCTCCCCTCTGAAACCCTCAGTTTCTTTCCCGGGGTGCATAGTCTTTCATGGTTCATCTCCCTCTCTGATTTCTCCCCCCTTCAGATTTCCCTCCCTTCCCCTATGGTCCTCCGAGCTATTGCTTACGTTTCACATATGAGTGAAACCATATGATAATTGTCTTTCTCTGCTTGACTTACTTCACTTAGCATAATCCCCTCCAGTTCCATCCATGTCCATGCAAATGGTATTCATCCTTTATGATGGCTGAATAGTATTCCATTGTAAATATGTACCACATCTTCTTTATCCATTCATCTGTTGAAGGGCATCTTGGCTCCTTCCACAGTTTGGCTGTTGTGGACATTGCTGTTACGAACATTTGGGGTGCATGTGCTCCTTCTTTTCACTACATCTGTATCTTTGGAGTAAATACCTAGTAGTGCAATTGCTGGGTCATAGGGTAGCTCTATTTTTAACATCTTGAGGACCCTCCACACTGTTTTCCAGAATGGCTGTACCAGCTTGCATTCCCACCAATAGTATAAGTGGGTTCCCCTTTCTCCACATCCTCGCCAACATTTGTTGTTTCCTATTTTGTTAGTTTTTGCCATTCTAATTGGTGTAAGGTGGTATCGCATTGTGGTTTTGATTTGTACTTCCCTGATGGCCAGTGATGTTGAGCATCTTTTTGTGTGTCTGTTAGCCATTTGTATGTCTTCTTTGGAGAAGTGTCTGTTCATGTCTTCTGCCCATTTTTTGAAGGAGTTTTTTTTGTTTTTTTTTTTTTTGAGTGTTGAGTTTGAGAGGTTCTTTATAGATCTTGGATATCAGCCCTTAATCTGTAATGTCATTTGCAAATATCTTCTCCCATTCCGTGGGGTGCCTCTTAGTTTTGTGGACTGTTTCCTTAGGTGTGCAGAAGCTTTTATCTCGGTGAAGTCCCAAAAGTTCATTTTTGCTTTTGTTTCCCTTGCCTTTGGAGATGTGTCTTGAAAGAAGTTACTGTGGCCGATGTTGAAGAGGTTACTGCCTATGTTCTCCTCTAGGATTTTGATGGATTCCTCTCTCACACTGAGGTCTTTCATCCCTTTTGAGTTTATCTTTGTGTATGGTGTTAAGAGAATGGTCGAGTTTCAGTCTTCTGTATGTAGCTGTCCAATTTTCCCAGCACCACTTCTTAAAGAGACTGTCTTTATTCCATTGGATATTTTTTCCTGATTTGTCAAAGATTAGTTGACAATAGAGTTGAAGGTCCATTTCTGGAGTCTCTATTCTGTTCCATTGGTCAGTGTGTCTGTTTTCGTGCCGATACCATGCTGTCTTGGTGATCACAACTTTGTAATATAGCTTGAAGTCAGGCACCATGATGCCCCCAGCTTTGTTTTTTTTTTTTTTCACCATTCCCTTGGCGATTCGGGGTCTTTTCTGGTTCCATACAAATTTTAGAATTGTTTGTTCCAGCTCTTTAAAAATGCCCAATTGTATTTTAATAGGGATGGCACTGAAAGTGTAAATTGCTCTGGGCAGGATAGACATTTTAACAATGAAGAAACATGCTCTTGAAAAAAGTTTCAAACTCCAGGTTAGATCTCTTTTTGACACCAACATACGATACAGCTGAGTAAATTTTTCTTCTTTATTATTAAAATCTGACTTTATGATATAATTATTAGTTTAAGACTCTGAGTTAGTTATTTGAAAAGTAAGCCTGGCACTTCACATTTTCTAAAGAACACAATCTCCCATTCTCCTGATTTTTTTTTCTTTTTCTTTGTTGAATTTTTTTTATTCATTTGTGAGAGAGAGAGAGAGAGAGAGAGAGAAAGCGGGGCAGGGGCAGAAGAAGAAGAAGAGGGAGAAGCAGGTTCCCCGCTGAGCAGGGAGCCTATCACAGGGCTTACAACCTAAGCAGAAGGCAGACACTTAACTGACTAAGCCACCCAGGGGCACCTTTTTATTTTCTACTTCAACATTTTCTCCAACCCAACTTCAATGAAAACACATGCATAATTTCTTTGCATGGGTAATTAGTGGGCTTGCAGCCTGGTAGGTTGGAAAGAACTAAGGTTCAGAGGAACAAGACCAGGTTCCAGCTCTCTGTGACCTTGAGCAAGTAAAAAGGTTTGTGTAGATGTTTCCTATCTACACAAAAAGATCTAAAAATAAATCAAAATGTAGAAAGTGGTTTGAAATTCACAAGTAGGTAAAGATTTCAGGAGTACTGTCATTGATAAACTAACTATACTTTAATAGCCTAAATTATACATACATTTTAACTCTACATACAAATATAAAAAGAGATAAACATGGAAAGTCATTTGAATCTTAGAAACTTACCTATTATCACAAACTCCAGAGAATCTAGAATAAAACTTCAGGACACTGTGGGGCCACATTCAATGGATTTAATTGGTAAAGCCACCGATCAAACATTCCCAACCATGCCACTGTAACTATACTAGGTTAGCTTTCAAGAATATTTTTTTCTTTGAATATGTTTCCTATTCTTTTACTATTTTGTTCAGTAAAAATCTCTCCCAAGATAAGAGAACCAGAGTGAATTACTGAAAGCCTAGCACACTACTTGGCACAAAGTCAATTGTGTTCAATAAATGAATGTTTTTCTTGGACAAATTTATATAACATGAGACCCAGGCGCTTTACCTCTGGTAGTTATTCTGACTTTTCTATACATTTTTGGTCCCTTTCAATTTTTGTTCTTTGGTTAGTTTTGTGAAAAAGAATTCATTTAAGGGTTTCAAATTTAAGGGTGTCTAGGTGGCTCAGTCAGTTACGCATCCAACTCTTGATTTTGGCTCAAGTTTTGATCTCAGGGTCATGAGATCCAGCCCTGCATTGGGCTCTGCACTAAGTGTAAAGTCTGCTTAAGATTCCCTCTTTCTGGAGCACCTGGGTGGCTCAGTTGTTAAGCATCTGCCTTCGGCTCAGGGCCTGATCCCAGGGTCCTGGGATCGAGCCCCACATCGGGCTCCTCCGCTGGGAGCCTGCTTCTTCCTCTCCCACTCCCCCTGCCTGTGTTCCCTCTCTTGCTGGCTGTCACTCTCTCTCTGTCAAATAAATAGATAAAATCTTAAAAAACAAAAAGATTCTTTCTCTCCCCTGCCCCTCCCCGCCTCTCTAAAAAAAAAAAGTTTCAAATTTATTATTATGTATTTGAGCTTATAATTTCTTAATACTTTTCCTGACTACAAGTTCGCCTCAGTTCAAACTATATTAACTATATTTTTTCAATTATTTGACAACAATTATTAGTTTTTATTCAAAATTGTTAAGTTTTAATAACTTAAATAGAATCTGTTATTTAAAACTAAAATTTCTTGGTTTTTCCTTAAGAATTGAGTTCATAGGCATTTACACATTTATCCTTTAGCATCTCTCAGAAAATAGCTAGCGAACCGTTCATATGGGAGTTTCTGTACTTCATCACTTCCCCAAATAAATATTGATCCATACATCAAATATTGATTTGTAAATACTGGGCTCCAGTTTGAAAGAGAAATAAATTTAGTATTACTACAATCTTCTTTCCCCTCCTCAAACACAGCAGCTCTGATTAGATTTAAATGAGGTATTCAAAGGTCCCTAATTCTCTTCTAGTCTCTGGCACTGACTTTTAATAAGGCATTGACAGTTGAGATGTATTTCTTGCTTTTGTTTTCTTAAAATCATCCAAGGAAATATCTTCTGTCACAATATAATAGGTTCTGTTATAGAACCCCTTGCTTGAGTTAGTTTACCTACATAAGAACAAAAAAATTGGGTTGTTTTGGGTTTTGTTTTTTTTTTGCTATTATCCTTCCCCATTTCTATCACAGAGAGAACATTCTTGGAGAAATGTCAGTGTAAGTTTTGCTCAGGAATCAAAGTATAGCTCAGGAAGAAAAATGAGCTGCACCTGAAAAAGCAAAAGGCATTTTCAGAGGCAGATGCACAACTGGCCACACTTCGATTCAAGGGTTGCTCCTACAAATTTATTCAATATAAAGTTTCCAGACTTTTCCAGCTAGGAACCCAGAGCAGAAAGCCTTTAACCATTATTATTCCATTTAATGCAGTTCACTCATCTCTTTGCTCAGCATTTTAAAAGGTTGGGCTGAAAATACCTGGAAACCAGGACCTTGATAGAGTTTACATTCGGAACTCTGAAGCAAAAGTGTGAGACTTCAAGCAAAGAGTTGAGGAGTCCATCTATAGGCAGAGGTCTCTGGGGTGCCTGGCTGGCTCACTTGGTGGAACATGCGACTCCTCATCTCAGGGTTGTGAGTCTGAGCCCCACGGTGGGTGTACAGATTACTTAAAAAAAAGAATTATAAGCAAAGATCTCTAGTCCAGGATAACCAAGGTCTTCTTTCTTGAGATCTGTTCCAAGTCAGGATCTGCTTCAGTATTTGATAGAATATTAAAACATAATCAAAGGAAGGATTTATTAATCATGCACTCTGGGCCGACACTACATAAGTTCTCACCATGAATCCTTACCGGCAGCCCTCTGCCTGTTTTGGAGACAGCTGGTGACAAGAACTGGGGTGAACTCATGTCTCACTCCAGAGCCTGTGCTTTTCTGCTCTGCAGCCTCCCAGACCCAAGATCACTGTGACCAGAAATTAGACCATGCAGGAGGCTGTGAAGTGTGTTCTGTGCCCAGCTGCTGGGAGACAGGGAGGGGAGAGAACTGTCACAGCCCTGTGAGGTTGGGCTATAACAGACAAAAGCAGGGAGCGGGTATGTGTGCACCACCAATGACAAGAAGGTAAGGAAGGTAAGCAGTGGGAGCACTCCCAACTCAAAGGCTAGGCCAAAAGGCAGACAGCCAGCGAGGGCAAGAAAGGGGAATAAGCAACCAGGCAGAGCTGGAGCTGGATGCAGCAGAGGACAGCCAAGAATCAAAAACCACATGAATGGTTGGGAGTTGGGCACGGAAGCCAGGAAAAAGGACAGACAGAGGAGGGGAGTGACACAAAGGAGCGAGTCCAGTGGCCATATGGGTTAGGCCTGTATTGACTCCTGTACCACTGTGTTCACAGGAGGGGCCCACTGGTGGCTCCCCACAGCTACAGGACACAGTGAAGGCCTTCTTTCTCCTTCACAGTTCTCTCGAAATGCAGTCCTCTCACTTGTGACTCAGCATACGCTACTGTGGAGAATGGATTACAGCTTCCATCGCAGAAATTTCTCCTCAGCAAACGACCACAGTGACTTTAAAATGTGAAATCGAGGGCGCCTGGGTGGCTCAGTTGGTTGAGCATCTGTCTTCGGCTCAGGTCATGATCCCGGGGTCCCAGGATCGAGCCCCATGTCGGGCTCCCTGCTCAGCTAAGAGTCTGCTTCTCTCTCTGTCCCTCCCCCTGCTCATGCTCTCTCTCTCAAATAAATAAATAAAATCTTTTTTAAAAAAATATTAAAAAAATGTGAAATCAGGGGCACCTGACTCTTGATTTTAGCTCAGGTCATGATCTCAGGGTCGTGAGATCAAGCCCTATGTTAGGCTCCATGCTTAGTGGGGAGTCTGCTTGAGATTCTCTCCCTCTCCCTCCTCAAATAAATACATCTTAAAAAAAAAAAAGTGAAATCAGACCACGTCATTCTCCAACAAAGACCAACTACACTTAAAGTAAAATCTCTTCATTTTGGCTTTTAAGGCCCTGTATAATCCAGCCTTCCTAGCTTTCCAACCTCTTTCCATGTCACCCTCCCTGTCTTCTTGAGATCTTCATTTCTCCTGCCCCCAGTGTTGTTCCAGGAACTCAGGGGCCAGGCGTGTCTTGTGTGTATCACCCCGCCAAGGTCTAGGCTGAAGCACAGTAGACACAATCTTTGGAAAGAAGGAAAGGAAGCAGAAAGTCTGTAATGCACCAAGTGTCCAGAAGAGGGCTCTCCTGACCCTTGAGAACAAGACCAACTATTGCACAAGAATACCCACAGTTAGAGGAGGAGTTAAGATGGCAGAGGAGTAGGGGACCCCTTTTTCAGCCAGTCCCCTGAGTCGAGCTGGATAGGTACCAGACCAGCCTGAACATCCACAGGATCAGCCTGAGACGCAGGAAGATACATCTGGATCTCTACAAATGAACATCTCCAGTGCTGAGTATTGAGGTACGAAGCAGGGAGCCATGAAACCACGCACAGATATCGGAAGATAAACAGAAGGGGGAGGGAGCCGCCACGTTCGGGTGCCGGGAAGCGGTGGCCACCTGCACGGTGGACCGGCACCTGTGAGAGAGCAGACTGGGACCGTGAGCCGGGGAATGCGCGCCGCCAGACTGAAACGGAGCTCCGGTGTGCTCACTGGAACCAGACTGAGATCGGGAACTCCGGAGCGCGGGGCGCAGCTGGCAGCTGGTGTGTTAGAATCACAAAGGACAGAGACGCGCCAGCCCTGGAAGTGAGGGCTGGGACGCCGGGTGTGGGACGCACATCCCGGGACGCTGCAGGCTTGAGCAGCACCAACAGTAACAGAGTTAAAGTGGCCAGAACATCAGTGGAGAACAGTCCGCGATCCCTTTGTTCTGAGACAGAGTCTGAGATTCGGCCCTGCTGCTCTGACTCCCAGAAGAGGCACAGCAAACCTCCAGAGAAAGCTGCCAGAGAACAAAAGCCTGGAAAGACCGGCTCACAGTGTGCCCACCCCCATCCCCCCTCGCAGGGGACACGGAGACTCCACCCAACAGGGTTGCCTGAGTATTGGCGCGGCAGACCCCTCCCCCAGAAGGCAGTCTGAAAAATCAAGAAGCCCACATCCCTAAGATCCCTATAAAACAAGCACATGGCCTGGGTCCCGGTCAATAATTTGGGCTCTGGACAACCCCGCAACCTCTCCTCATCAGAATGACGAGAAGGAGAAGTCCCCCCCAGCAAAGAAAAGACAATGAGTCTGTGGCCTCTGCCACAGAACTAATGGATGTTGATATAACCAAATTATCAGAAATGGAATTCAGAGTAACAATGGTCAAGATGATGTGTAGACTTGAAAAAAGTATTAACGAAAATGTTAATGAGACTATAGAATCTCTAAGGGCGGAAATGAGAGCGAATCTGGCAGAAATTAAAAATTCTATGAGCTGTCAGAAAAACTAAGAGGCAGCCCACGGAATGGGAGAATATATTTGCAAATGACACTACAGATAAAGGACTGGTATCCAAGATCTACAAAGAACTTCTCAAACTCAATACACGAGAAACAAATAAACAAATCAAAAAATGGGCAGAAGATATGAACAGACACTTTTCCAATGATGACATACAAATGGCTAACAGACACATGAAAAAATGTTCAAAATCATTAGCCATCAAGGAAATTCAAATCAAAACCACACTGAGATACCACCTTATGCCAGTTAGAATGGCAAAAATAGACAAGGCAAGAAACAATTGTTGGAGAGGATGTGGAGAAAGGGGATCCCTCCTACATTGTTGGGAATGCAAGTTGGTACAGCCACTCTGGAAAACAGTGTGGAGGTCCCTTAAAAAGTTAAAAATTGAGCTACCCTATAATCCAGCCATTGCACTACTGGGTATTTACCCCAAAGATACAGACGTAGTGAAGAAAAGGGCCATATGCACCCCAATGTTCATAGCAGCAATGTCCACAA
>NW_024423675.1:21757925-21839336 GCF_017311325.1 Ursus maritimus | reverse complement strand
GAACATCCACAGGATCAGCCTGAGACGCAGGAAGATACATCTGGATCTCTACAAATGAACATCTCCAGTGCTGAGTATTGAGGTACGAAGCAGGGAGCCATGAAACCACGCACAGATATCGGAAGATAAACAGAAGGGGGAGGGAGCCGCCACGTTCGGGTGCCGGGAAGCGGTGGCCACCTGCACGGTGGACCGGCACCTGTGAGAGAGCAGACTGGGACCGTGAGCCGGGGAATGCGCGCCGCCAGACTGAAACGGAGCTCCGGTGTGCTCACTGGAACCAGACTGAGATCGGGAACTCCGGAGCGCGGGGCGCAGCTGGCAGCTGGTGTGTTAGAATCACAAAGGACAGAGACGCGCCAGCCCTGGAAGTGAGGGCTGGGACGCCGGGTGTGGGACGCACATCCCGGGACGCTGCAGGCTTGAGCAGCACCAACAGTAACAGAGTTAAAGTGGCCAGAACATCAGTGGAGAACAGTCCGCGATCCCTTTGTTCTGAGACAGAGTCTGAGATTCGGCCCTGCTGCTCTGACTCCCAGAAGAGGCACAGCAAACCTCCAGAGAAAGCTGCCAGAGAACAAAAGCCTGGAAAGACCGGCTCACAGTGTGCCCACCCCCATCCCCCCTCGCAGGGGACACGGAGACTCCACCCAACAGGGTTGCCTGAGTATTGGCGCGGCAGACCCCTCCCCCAGAAGGCAGTCTGAAAAATCAAGAAGCCCACATCCCTAAGATCCCTATAAAACAAGCACATGGCCTGGGTCCCGGTCAATAATTTGGGCTCTGGACAACCCCGCAACCTCTCCTCATCAGAATGACGAGAAGGAGAAGTCCCCCCCAGCAAAGAAAAGACAATGAGTCTGTGGCCTCTGCCACAGAACTAATGGATGTTGATATAACCAAATTATCAGAAATGGAATTCAGAGTAACAATGGTCAAGATGATGTGTAGACTTGAAAAAAGTATTAACGAAAATGTTAATGAGACTATAGAATCTCTAAGGGCGGAAATGAGAGCGAATCTGGCAGAAATTAAAAATTCTATGAGCTGTCAGAAAAACTAAGAGGCAGCCCACGGAATGGGAGAATATATTTGCAAATGACACTACAGATAAAGGACTGGTATCAAGATCTACGAAGAACTTCTCAAACTCAATCACGAGAAACAAATAACAAATCAAAAAATGGGCCGAGAAGATATGAACAGACACTTTTCCAATGATGACATACAAATGGCTACAGACACATGAAAAAATGTTCAAAATCATTAGGCATCAAGGAAATTCAAATCAAAACCACACTGAGATACCACCTTTATGCCAGTTAGAATGGCAAAAATAGACAAGGCAGAAACAATTGTTGGAGAGGATGTGGAGAAAGGGGATCCCTCCTACATTGTTGGCCAGAATCAAATTGGTACAGCCACTCTGGAAAACAGTGTGGAGGTCCCTAAAAAGTTAAAAGTGAGCTACCCTATAATCCAGCCATTGCACTACTGGGTATTTACCCCAAAGATACAGACGTAGTGAAGAAAAGGGCCATATGCACCCCAATGTTCATAGCAGCAATGTCCAATAATAGTTAAATCATGGAAGGAGCCGAGATGCCTTCAACAGATGACTGGATTAAGAAGTTGTGGTCCATATATACAATGGAATATTACTCAGCTATCAGAAAGAACGAGTTCTCAACATTTGCTACAACATGGACGGCACTGGAGGAGATAATGCTAAGTGAAATAAGTAAAGCAGAGAAAGACAACTATCATATGATTTCTCTCATCTATGGAACATAAGAACTAGGAAGATCGGTAGGGGAAGAAAGGGATATAGAAAGGGGAGGTAATCAGAAGGGGGAATGAAACATGAGAGACTATGGACTATGAGAAACAAACTGAGGACCTCAGAGGGGAGGGGGTTGGGGGAATGGGATAGACCGGTGATGGGTAGTAAGGAGGGCACGTATTGCATGGTACACTGGGTGTTATACACAACTAATGAATCATCGAGCCTTACATTGGAAACTGGGGATGTACTGTATGGTGACTAACATAATATAATAAAAAATCATTAAAAAAAAATTCTATGAGCCAAATGCAGTCAAAACTAGAGGCTCTGATGGCCAGGGTGAATAAGGCAGAAGAACATATCAGCGAATTGGAGGATGGGTTAGTAGAAGAGAAAGCTAAAATAGAATCTGGACTCAAAAAAATCCACGCTCATGAATGTAGATTATGGGAGATTACTGACTCAATGAAACATTCCAATGTCAGAATCATCGGCATCCCCGAGGGGGTGGAGAAAAACAGAGGTCTAGAAGAGATATTTGAACAAATTGTAGCTGAAAACTTCCCTAATCTAGCAAGGGAAACAAACATTCGTGTCCAAGAGGCAGAGAGGACCCCTCCTAAGCTCAACCACGACAAACCTACGCCACGTCACGTCATAGAGCAATTCGCAAATATTAGATGCAAGGATACAGTATTGAAAGTGGCCAGGGCAAAGAAATTTCTCACATACCAAGGCAAAGGTATCAGAATTACATCAGACCTGTCTACACAGACCTGGAATGAGAAAAAGGGTGGGGGGGGGGCATTTTTAAAGCTCTTCCAGAGAAAAACACGCAGCCGAGGATCCTTTATCCAGCAAGGCTGTCATTCAGAATTGATGGAGAAATAAACACTTTCCAGGATTGCCATTCATTGACCAATTTCGTAACCATGAAACCAGCCCTACAGGAGATATTAAGGGGGGTTCTATAAAGGTAAAAAGGCCCCAAGAGTGATACAGAACAGAAAGTCACAACCGACAGAAACAAAGACTTTACTGGCAACATGGCATCATTAAAATCATATCTCTCAATATTCAGTCTCAATGTAAATGGCCTAAATGCTCCCATAATGCCACAGGGTTGCAGATCAGATAAAAAGACATGACCCATCCATTTGCTATCTACAAGAGACTCATTTTGAACCTAAATATGCATTCAGACTGAAAGTAAAGGGATGGAATACCATCTTTCATGCCAATGGACCTCAAAAGAAAGCTGGGGTAGCAATTCTCATATCAAACAGATTGGATTTTAAACTAAAGACTATAGTTAGAGACACAGAAGGGCACTATATTATTCTTAAAGGATGTATCCAACAAGTGGGGATGACAATTATAAATATATATGCCCCCAACAGGGAAGCAGCAAGATACACAAACCAACTCTTAACCAGAATAAAGAGACATATAGATAAAAATACGTTAATAGTAGGGGACCTCAACACTCCACTATCAGAAATAGACAGAACACCCTGGCAAAAAATGGACAAAGAAACAAGTGCTTTGAATGCCATACTCGACGAGCTGGGCCTCATAGATATATATAGAACACTACACCCCAGAACCAAAGAATACTCATTCTATTCTAATGCCCATGGAACATTCTCAAGAATAGACCATGTCCTGGGACACAAAACAGGTCTCAACCGATACCAAAAGACTGAAATTATTCCCTGCATATTCTCAGACCACAACGCTTTGAAATTGGAACTCAACCACAAGGAAAAATTTGGAAGAAACTCAAACACTTGGAGACTAAGAACCATCCCACTCAGGAATGATTCGATAAACCAAGAAATCAAAAATCAATTTAAACAATTTATGGAGACCAACGAGAATGAAAACACAACGGTCCAAAACTTATGGGATACTGCAAAGGCAGTCCTAAGGGGGAAGTACACAGCCATCCAAGCCTCACTCAAAAGAACAGAAAAATCTGGGCCACCTGGGTGGCACAGCGGTTAAGCGTCTGCCTTCGGCTCAGGGCATGGTCCTGGCGTTATGGGATCGAGCCCCACATCAGGCTTCTCCGCTATGAGCCTGCTTCTTCCTCTCCCACTCCCCCTGCTTGTGTTCCCTCTCTCGCTGGCTGTCTCTATCTCTGTCGAATAAATAAATAAAATCTTAAAAAAAAAAAAATAGAAAAATCTAAATTGCAGTTTTTATATTCTCACCTCAAGAAGCTGGAACAGCAACAGAGGGACAGACCTAATCCACGTACGAGGAAGCAGTTGACCAAGATTAGAGCAGAAATCAAATGAATTCAGGAAACCAGGAGCCACAGTAGAGCAGATCAACAGAACTAGAAGCTGGTTCTTTGAGAGAATCAATAAAATTGACAGACCACCGAGCAAGACTTATCCAAAAGAATAGAGAAAGGACCCAAATTACTAAAATTATGAATGAAAAGGAGAGGTCACAACCAACACCAATGAAATTGGAAGCGATTATTAGAAACTTTATCAACAGCTTTATGCCAATAAGTTAAGCAATCTGAAGAGATGGAGGCCTTCCTGAAACCTATAAACTACCAAGACTGAAACAGGAAGAAATTGATTTTTTAAACAGGCCAATTAATTATGAAGAGATTGAGTCAGTGATAAACAATCTTCCAAAAAACGAAACTCCAGGCCCAGATAAGGTTTTCCTGGGGAATTCTACCAAACATTCAAAGAAGAAATAATACCTATTCTCCTAAAGCTATTTCAAAAAATAGAAACAGAAGGAAAGCTACCAAACTCATTCTATGAGGCCAATATTACCTTGATCCCCCAAACCAGGCAAAGACCCCATCAAAAAGGAGAATTACAGACCGATTTCCCTTAATGAACATGGACGCTAAAATCCTCAACAAGATCCTGGCTAATAGAATCCAACAGTACATTAAAAGGATTATCCATCATGACCAAGTGGGATTCATCCCTGGGATGCAAGGGTGGGTTCAACATTCGCAAATCTATCAGCGTCTTAGATTTTATCCAGAATGAAAAATTCAAAACTCATATGATTCTCTCTCAATAGATGCAGAAAAAGCATTTGACAAAATATAGCATCCTTTCCTGATTAAAACCCTTCAGAGTGTAGGGATAGAATGTAGAGAATAGAGATTCCTCAATCTCATAAAAACCGTCTATGAAAAGCCTACAGCAAATATAATTCTCAATGGGGAAAAGCTGGAAGCCTTTCCCTTAAAAATCAGAACACGAGACAAGGCTGCCCACTCCTCGCCACTATTATTCAACATAGTACTAGAAGTCCTTGCAACAGCAATCAGACAACAAAAAGGGATAAAAGGTATCCAAATCAGCAAAGAAAAGAAGTCAAAAATGTCTCTTCCTTGATGACATGATACTCATATGGAAAACTCCAAAAAAGAATCAACTCAAACTATTAGAAGTTATAGAGCAATTCAGTAATGTGGCGGGATACAAAATCAATGCTCAGAAATCAGTTGCATTTCTATACACGAATAATGAGACTGAAGAAAAGAAGAAATTAGGAATCTGTCGTCATTTACAATAGCACCAAAACCATCAGTTACCTTGAATTACTTAACCAGAGACATAAAGGATCTATATTCTAGAAATTATAAATCACTCTTGAAAGACATTGAGGAAGACACAAAGATGGAAAAATATTCCATGATCATGGATTGGAAGAATTAACATAGTTAAAATGTCCGCTATGCCCAGAGCAATCTACACTTTCAATGCTATCCCGATCAAAATACCAGAGGACATTTTTCAAAGAACTCGAACATACGCCTTAAATTTGTATGGAACCAGAAAAGGCCCGAATCGGCCAAGGAACTGTTGAAAAGGAAAAACAAGCTGGGGCATCAGAATGCGGATTTCAAGCTGTACTACAAAGCTGTGATCACAAAGACAGATGGTACTGGCACAAAATAGACACATAGACCAATGGAACAGAATAGAGGACTGCCAAGAAATGGATCTCGACATCTTGGGCAACTAATCTTTGATAAGCAGGAAACAGCCGGTGGAAAAAGACGTCTCTTCAATAACTGGTGCTGGGAAAATTGGACAGCTACATGCAAAAATAATTGAGCCACTCTCTCACACCATACACAAAGATAAACTCCAAATGGATGAAGACCCTCGATGTGAGACAGGAATCCATCAAAATCCTAGAAAGGAGAACATAGGCAGCAACATCTACACATCAGCCAAAGCAACCTTTTTCATGCACGCATCCCCAAAGGCAAGAGAAGCAAAAGATAAAATGAAACTTGGACTTCATCAAGATAAAAAGCTTCTGCACAGCCAAGGAAACAGTCAAAAACAACAAGAGGCAGCGCATGGAATGGGAGAATATATTTGCAAATGACGCTACAGATAAAAGACTGGTATCCAAGATCTACAAAGAACTTTCTCAAACGCAATACACGAGAAACAAATAAACAAATATAAAATGGGCAGAAGATATGAACAGACACTTTTCCAATGATGACATACAAATGGCTAACAGACACATGAAAAAGTGTTCAAAATCATTAGCCATCAGGGAAATTCAAATCAAACACTAGATACCACCTTAAGCCAGTTAGAATGGCAAAAATTGACAGGCAAGAAACAACAATTGCTGGAGAGGATGTGGAGAAAGGGGATCCCTCCTACATTGTTGGTGGGAATGCAAGTTGGTACAGCCACTCTGGAAAACAGTGTGGAGGTCCCTTAAAAGCATAAAATTGAGCTACCCTATGACTCCAGCCATTGCACTACTGGGTATTTACCCCAAAGATACAGACGTAGGAAGAAAAGGGCCATATGCACCCCAATGTTCATACAGCATTGTCCACAATAGCCATGAAGGAGCGAGATGCCCTTCAACAGATGACTGGATTAAGAAGTTGTGGTCCATATATACAATGGAATATTACTCAGCTATCAAAAAGAACAATTTCTCAACATTTGCTGCAACATGGACGGCACTGGAGGAGATAATGCTAAGTGAAATAAGTCAAGCAGAGAAAGACAATTATCATATGATTTCTCTCATCTATGGAACATAAGAACTAGGAAGATCGGTAGGGGAAGAAAGGGATAAAGAAAGGGGGGGTAATCAGAAGGGGGAATGAAGCATGAGAGACTATGGACTCTGAGAAACAAACTGAGGGCTTCAGAGGGGAGGGGGGTGGGGGAATGGGATAGGCTGGTGATGGGTAGTAAGGAGGGCACGTATTGCATGGTGCACTGGGTGTTATACGCAACTAATGAATCATCGAACTTTACATCGGAAACCGGGGATGTACTGTATGGTGACTAACATAATATAATAAAAAAACATAAAAAAAGAAAAGAAAAGAAACAAAATTTAAACGAATGGAAAAAAAAAAAAAGAATACCCACAGTTAGGTCCTAGGAAAAGGGGAATGATCATAATACCATAAATGCTTTCAGCTGTGGACACTTCCTTCCATCATGTGACCAGACTCCTGTCTGCCGCTGTCTGCCGGGACCTACACATAGACACCCCCAGTGAGGCCACCTCTCTGTTCCTCAGGGTTCACACCTTTAAGTGGAAGTGAGCACAGTATGGCCCTCAAGGTGGCGGCAGGGGAGGGGGGGTTGAGGAAAACCAGAGATTGCACGTGGGGCACTGGGCTCCTTGTCTGGCACATGGAAGTGCTCAATAAATGGTGGCTGCTGCTATTTCAAATCAATTAATGGAAGTTACTTTATCTGTAGTAAATGCCTTTTCCAATCATTTTCCTGTGCTCACATCCCACTTCTTCTAGGCCCAGCTCACATACTGTCTGCCATCGACAGAGTGAGGAGACATGCTCGATTCCCCAATCCCAAACTGCCCCCCTTCCTGGGCTCCCCTTCACCTTCCCTTCACAGCTAAGCTTTTGGGCAAAGTAGTCTAAGCTGCCATTTATTCAGTGATCGTGATCAAGCTTTAGCACCTGCCACTCCACTGAAACTCTGTTGCTAAATTCAGTGGAAACCTTTTAGTCCTTAAGGTGCTTGCCCTTTCACTAGCTGCCGACACTGCTGACCTCTCCTGTCTCGGAAAACACTCTGTGCCCTGCTTCTTTCCCACCAATCTGGCCACTCCTTTCACTCTCCGCTGTATACCCCAGTCCCCCACTCCCTCCATACAGCCCATGAATGCCGAAGTCCCACAAGTCTCTCAGACTCTCTCGGGAGCTCCAACCGGATTTCCCACAAGCACCACACATTTAAAATGGCAAAAATGAACTCAGCGTCTCCCTCCATTACTGAATTACTGACCTTAATGAAACAGCACAACCATCCACTCTGTGACCGGAGCCCCCGATCTCAGACCAGCCGAGGTGGCTCCGTCAGACTCTCATTCCCAGGACCCTATTTTATGCCCTGTTTGATTCCCGTGTTTCTGCCTTGGTTCCTCCTGCCGAGACTACTTCAGTATCTCCAACTAGACCCTCTGCCTCCACTTTTTTTAAACAACAGCTTTACTGAGATAATAAATTCGTCTGCCATAAAATTCACCCCTTTAAAGTAAGTAATGAGTGGGTTTTAGTTAACAAAGCTGTACAACCATCACTACTGCCTAATTTTAGAATATTTATATCATCCCCAAAAGAATCCCCATACCCTGTAGCAGTTACCCTCCAATGCCTGCCCCCGGCCCCAGGCAACCACGGATACACTTTCTGTCTCTGTGGCGCTGCCTATTCTGGCCACGTGACAGAAAGAGAGCTATCCAGTATGTAGCCTTCCGTGCCCGTCTGAACTCTTGCCCCTCCTCCACTTCATTCCATCCTTCAGTTACTGGATGAAGCTCAGTAAAATGCAGCTCACATCATGTGACTTCCTTGGTTAAAATCCTCCAGTGGCTCCTGGTAGGTTTCAGGATAGTGTTCATCCTCTTCCGAACCTGGCTCCTGCCTCTGCCTCCAGCCAGTCGATTTAGTGCTTTCCCTTTATTCCCTTTCTCTCTCCTTTTACTCAGTTTCCCAGACATACTCTACTGTGTCACACCTCCACCTCTCTGCCCATGCGGTGTCCTCTGCTTGGAACACACTTCTCTGACTTATCTATCTGACGACCACTCACCTCTTAACACCCGACCAGCCCAGGAAGCCTGCTCAGACCCTCACTACTGATTCAGATGTTTGGTGCCTGTGTTTCTAGGGCACCCATCTAGAACAGTCATTATTGCGCTGTGCTGCAACACTGTTTCATCTGTCTGCCCATGAGACCATTAGCTACTAACCGAGGGCACAGATCATCTTTCATGCTTCATCTGCATAAGTCAGCCCCGTGTCGGGCATGGAGGAGTCATTTAAGTGCCTGTCAAATGAGTGGCAGTATGATCTTGGAATCAGCATTAGTTTAGGGCACACCCCTCAACACCCAGAAGGCAGTCTGCAATAAAGAAGTTCAAAAGAAACACACACCCCTGAATTTCACAAGATACTGCAAAAGGCACACAAGTATGAGGATGATGCCAAAAATGAAACATTCTTCTTAGAAAAAGCAATGGGCAAAAACGTTCTGATTTGGTGGCATTCCAGGACAAAACAAATAAGGTGGTTGGTTCATCGCCAATGTCCCATGTTGAAAACCCAAAACTCATAACCGATTTTGCCCTTGAAAAACTGCTGGTAGAAGTTAGGTTCCAGAAAATATTTGTCGTTTTACAGAAGAAATTAAGCAAATAAATACGTATAACGAGACATGAGGGGATAAAGGTAATTTTGCTGGGAGAAACATGACTCAAGAAAGTACCTGAAGATAAACCTTCTTCACACCAGGCACGTAATCCGCAATCCGGCCGAAGAGCAGCCGTCCAACCCCGGAAGTGATGCCAATGCACATGAGAACCACCTCTTTGTTTTTTCCGTCTTGAAATCTTTCATTCACATGTTTCATCTGTGGACCAAAAAGAAAGAAGCGGCACTAAATATGGTAGGAAAAACTGACAAGTTTTGACACAAAATGCCTTTGTGTCTCCACAATGTTATGGACTCTCACCCCCTTCCAAATCCAAATATTTATAAAATTCCTTCTGTGATAGTTTTTCATCAGAACATATGAAGACAAGGCTAACGTGATTTAGCGTGCATAAAAGAAACAAGACTCCTTATGAGAGGTCTTAGTTCAAAAAAGGGTTACCAACACACATTTTATTAGTTAACATTGAGCCATTAGCTAAAGAAGAGAACATACCTTGAACGTACCAGACAACCTTGCTCTCTCAAGGTCACCTAAGGACCCAATATCTGCTCTCCTTAAAGGCAGTTTAAGGCAGTTTCACATCTAGGAGAAGCTGAACCAAACTGGCACCCCTGAAATAAGCTGTCCTGAGGCTTCCAGGATAAAAGCATGGGGTTCCCTGCCGGCGAATCTGCCTATCTGTGCGGCATCGGAACAGATAGATACCGAGGCCGCTGCACTTAGCGGTTCAAAGTAAAGCCTCTCAGAGAGACAGCTTGGGTCCAAGTCTAGGGTCCCTCCCTTATCAGCCTGGCGACCACTTGTAAGTTTTTAACCCCTAAGTCCTCAATTTCCTTATCTACAAAATGGAGATAGCAACAGTACCTCAGGAGAGTCATTATGAGGATTAAGATAAAGTATCTGTGTCAAGAACTTAGAACAGTGCCTGACACAGTTAATAATGATCAGATATTAATTTTAGGGGGCACCTAGGTAGCTCAGTGGGCTAAGCGTCTGCTGTCGGCTCATGATCTCAGGGTCCTGGGATTGAGCCCCACATTGGGCTCCCTGCTCAGCGGGGAGCCTGCTTCTTCCCCTCCTCCTGGCTTGTGCTCTCTCGCTATCTCTATCTCTGTCTCTCTTAAATAAATAAATAAATAAATAAATAAATAAATAAATAAATAAATAAAATCTTTTAAAAACAGATATAATTTTAGCCTTTTTTAAAGGACCCTTTCCCTTAATTTACAGCGTACCTAGAATAGTGACTGTAAAACAGCCACCTGACAATGTTTTGTGGGTTTTTTTTTTAAGACTGACTTTATTTATTAGACAGAGAGAGGGAGGGAGAGAGAGCTCAAGCACAAGCAGGGGGAGTGGAGAGGGAGACTGAGCCACCCAGACACCCTGACAATGTTTTAAAAGGCAGCGTGACCAGGCAGGTGTTATCCTGGGTGACAAAACCTGCAGCCCAGTCCCCGCTAGCATAAGCTTTGCTCCATAGCCCCTAAGTGTCACCCCTATCTTAGCACTTCCATTCTCTCAATGATCATCTGTGCTCACAGTAAGGATAAAAAGCATGTCTGTACTCCTACTGTTTTCTCTGAAATCACAGAGATGTTTTAACAAATCCAAACAATTGCTTGAAACAATCAGACTTACTGTTCCCTACACCAAACTTTGGCCTGAATTCCAGAAGCCTGCAAAGCAAATTACCCAGCAAGTTCAACGGCCCAATGTTCCCAGGTGGTCCTAGTAGCCTTCAGGGATGAATGACATCCCCTTGAGAGACTTCCATTTTGCATTTTTAGGCCCACTTGCATATGCCAACACCATCATATCTGCCTTCTCCTTTTCGAAACTGGTAACTCTCCTCCCCAACTTCTGTATTTTCACACTGGCCCAAACAATCCTTCTAAATAGACTTTAATCTCATCAATCCCTCATTCATCAGTTGCCCACTGCCTGCATTTATATTCTTTTCTTTAAAGCCCTTCATAACCTTTCACTAGTCTTCTCTTTGTGCCTTTGTTACCTACTCATCCTCGACTCAAAAGCAGAAAATGCAAATGTCTACAGGACTCAGGCAAGTTAACATTAAGGAGTGAAACCGACTTTTTGGAGAGAGGGAGCACATACTTAAGTTGATTATTACCATATAGGACCACTACGTTGCCAAGTCTATCTCCCAGTCCCCTTTTACTTTAAAGGAAAGTCAGAAATTTTTTTGTGCGGAAATGTTGGCACCTACCTTAAATTTAGAACCCAGCGTGATCCAACCCCATGCAAGCCAAACAAAACGTGTGCAAACTGCATTAGGCCGGCTTTGATCTTAGCCCTAATCCCACCTGGCCCAGCAGGAGAGGTTTATTCAGTGTTGCTTAAACACGTCTCCTACTTTCTTACCTCTCCACATTTCTGCTACCTCTTCTATCTTCTTTGACTTTCTGAATCCCACCCATTCTTTCAGACTCTGCTCAAATCCCACCTTTTCTATAAAGCTGTCCTTGATTACCTCTGTCTTACATCCCCTTCTTGTTACTGCCTGACGTTTTCACTGGCACCTTAAGTACTGAATGTTCCTATCCAGCCTTTCTAGCTTCTAAGGCTACACATTCTCTTGTGTCAACTCTTAACATGCCAGACTAGACCTATCCACCTGCCTGTTCCAAAGACACATCAAAGTCAGCATGCCCCATGCTGAACTCCCCTCCCGCTCACTACCTGCCCTCCCTCCATTTCAGGTAACACTACTACTGTTGGCCCGACTACCCAAGGGAGAAACTGGATAACCATCCTAGATTACTCCCTCTCCATCCCCCCGAGATCCAGGAAATTCCCCCAAATTCTGAAGATTTTACCTCCTACCCTTCTCAGACACGCTCCCTTCGGTCTTTGTTCCCCGTAATTTAGTTTAGGTTCCTAGCATTCCTTACTCAGACAACAACAGCCTTCTAGCATGCTTCTTGCTTGAGCCCCCACTCCTGAATCTCTGTTGTCTGAGACCACCAGATTAAATTCAAAATTAAAAACACTTCTCTGCCTAAGATCCGTTGATGGCTCCCATAGCCTGAAGGGTAAAGCTCCGACTCCCAACTCCCGGTTTGACAGATAAAAGCCTTCCTCCTCTGCTACTGCAGCCGCACCGCCAGCGGCCTCCTTACTCACCGTGCTGACACTGTGCTGTCCAGTGTGGTAGCTACTAGCCATGTGGGGACTACTGAGCACTGAAAATGTAGCTAGTTCAAACTGAGATGTGCTAAGTATAAAACACACAGCAAATTTAGAAGACTTACTGAAAAGAAAGCATGCAAAATATCTCAATAATTTAAAAACTGATTCAAGTTAAAATATTTTGCCTGTATTAAATAAAATACACTGTGAAACTAATTTCATATAATTTTTTTAAACACGGAAACTAGAAAATTATAAATTACATACGTGGCTTGCATTTACTTCTATTGAATGGTGCTGGTCTAAGAAATCCACTTGTGGCTGTACAGATAAGACGGCTGTTGATAAAGGTAACACAAACTGGCTTATTCCTCTAGGCCCTTATCATTCCCCCTTAAGTGAAATTAGACAAAGTGGAAAGATGGATTCCAGCTCAATTCTGAGGAAAATGAATAACCTGACTGAAGGCAGGTAGGATATAATTATGTGTATTCATCAGCTTTATTTTGGAATTTGATCCAGACTTAATGTATTAATCTACATCAGTAAGTACCCAAAGGATCTATTACAACTTTTTAAAAGACATTCTTTAGTATTCAAAAAAACTAAATTCACTAGTTATTCTTTTGATAAAACTAAGAACACCTGCCTGCCAAACTATTACTCTATATTAGTGGTTTATTTTTTCCCCTTTCTCTACTTTATAATCCTTAAAAGGAATATTAAGGTGAAATATTTTGAGTCTTTTGAAAGTGGATAGGTTTGGTAAATTCAAATTATGCTTAAGTGGAAACTTAGCTCTTCAACAATAAGGGGTGTTATTTCATTGAAATTTGTTGCTGTTGTGACTGTTAAAATAAAACGAGAACTTCAGCTTCTAACACCTCCTCTCCACCAGCAGCCAAAATCTGCAAGCTAAAAAAGTTTCTTTGGTAAGTAAGGGAATCTGAGGGGTTGGAGGACAGAATCTAGGAATGCTGGATCTCTGGGCCCTAGAGATCCTTCCTCACTGAGGTACCAGTACCTAGAAGCTCTGGTGTTTTCTACTTGCAGCCTGGGCCTCCCATGACTACTGCACACTATTTTATGAATCTCTGCCTATGTCTCATACTCTGGAGACTGGCACGCACTTTAGTTTAGCAGAAAGCATAATATTAGGCAAAATTGATATGCCTAATGAAGAGTTATAGGGATAAGAATATGAAAATGTTGGACAGATGTTTCCACATTTAATCTAACTTTTTATTTTAAGTTTGGGGGGGGGGGTGTGAGCAGAGGGAGCGGCAGAGGGAGAGAGAATCCCAAGCAGGCTCCATGCTCAGTGCAGAGCCTGGCGTGGAGCTCGATCCCGTGACCCTGAGATCTTGACCTAAGCCGAAATCAAGAGTCAGGCTTAACTGACTGAGCCACCCAGGCACCCCCTAATCTCCCTTTTTTTAAATGAGCATTTTTAAAAAGGATTTATTCTAGAGAGAGAGAGAGAGAGAGAGAGAGTCTCTTAAGCACTCTTAAAGGTAATTATCAGGCTACTACTACTCTCTTAAGAGTCTCTTAAGCACTCTTAAAGGTAATTATCAGGCTACTACTACTCTCTTAAGAGTCTCTTAAGCACTCTTAAAGGTAATTATCAGGCTACTACTACTCTTAAGAGAGTCTCTTAAAAACTCCCCACTGAGTGCAAAGCCCAAGGTGCGGCT
Organism: Ursus maritimus; assembly: GCF_017311325.1. Taxonomy (NCBI): domain Eukaryota; kingdom Metazoa; phylum Chordata; class Mammalia; order Carnivora; family Ursidae; genus Ursus; species Ursus maritimus. Next base: position 21,824,970 of record NW_024423675.1, on the reverse strand, counting down.
TGATCCCAGGACTATGAAATCATGAGCTGGACACTCAACTGACTGAGCCACCCAGACACCCCATCGAACATTTTAAACCAACACAGAGCTTAAAACAGAGGCCACTAGTACATAAGGAATAACATCATTCTGTAGAGCAGTTGTTTCAAGTAGACTTTATCTGAATGTGTAAGTGCTTCCAAGCAGGAGTTAGCCTTTTATTTCTGTTCTAAAACATGTGTTTACTCCAGGGCTGCACACCTCTCAGAGCTTACCAAAACCTTGCTGACAGTTTGAATGCTGCCTGCACCTGAAACATTTTTCATCATTCGAGCAATAACTTTTGTTAACCACAGAAGCCATTTTTGGATTGTGTGAAACCCTATTCATTGTTTTGTTATCCAAAGTAACCAAGAACTCATATCCCTAAATATCTGCTCGTTCTACATCATGGGTGAAAGAAAGAAAAAAAAGACAAAGTGGTTCACAGTTTGCCCTTCCTCCTAACCATCCCCACTTCAAGTAAACAGTGATTCAACCTATATCTACGGATGACATGTTTCTGACCAGCCAACTGAAGGGAGAGGTTCCTCTCCCCTCACTAGAGCCCAGAGGCAGATTTCTTTTTGAGAGGTTGGGGCAGGAGCCTAAGAAAGTCATCTTGCTGGGTTGGCTTCTCTCCCCTCTCCATCTCTCCCCTGCAGAGGAGCCACAGTGCCAGAATAGGGAGACATCAGACATAGTGTTCTTCCATGGAGAATCCAGGCTGAATCCTCTGGCTTTTAGTCAACCATGAAGGAAATTAAATGGGTGGCCATAGTATAAAACCAGCTCTGATAAAGCTGATGTAAGCACAGTAGACACTCAAGCTTCTCCTTGACAAATAGTTGCACAACAGAAGAACACCCAATAAGAGGGAACCCTAAACCACTTTATTTGCAGAAACCCTCCAAGCCCAGTGGTGGTGCATACCAGCAAAGCAAGGAGGTCATTGGTCAAAGGCCTGATAATTACCTACAGTTATTTTCTAAAAGTGTGTGATTTGGCCAATGCCATGATGGTCTTTAGCCTCAACCGCCCTTTGCCTCCAACTTTTTAAGGGGATGGGTGGTTTTTGCTTAATGTCTTTTATGACTTATTACATAAAGAAGATGATCAAATTTTTGTATATAGAGGTTAAACCATATATCTTTGGGGAATAATAAAAGAAGAGGAGGAACTATGGAACACTTCAAGATAACTAGCTCTGATGCTGGATGTGCAGTAACGACGTGCGGTAACAGCCGCTGACTCCTGTTCTGAGTGCTAAAAAAAAAAAAAAGACAGCAAAGTCAGGAGGCTGGGAAAGCAAGACAGAAACCGCTCCAACAGAGCATAGCCGGCTATGGCGCTAACAGAGCTGCAACTACCTTTGCAGAGCTGAGCGGGGGAAAATCAACAGTGTTTGTCACCCACGGTGTTGCCCTTACTGTGCCCTTTGAGAGAGAGACAGATTCCAGTAATGCAGCCCTCATCTGTCCTTGCCTGTGAGGGTTCTGATTCCCTGACCTTCTGCCCTTCCTCCACGTCCGCATCATCAAACTGGACACATGCACTCATTTTGTGCCTAGGAGAAAAAAATCTTGTGGCCAGCTCAGGGGACCTATACCTTTTAAGTTACATGCTACATCCAAAATTGGGGTGGTAAGCGCTGCACAATATTCTCAGTGGTTCTGTAATAATGATTTCTGCAGCTCCCTACTTTCCAACAAGGATACAGAGTTCAGAGCACGTCTACTCCCTTGATCTTCACGCTAGACATCAGCGGCTTCAGCCTGTTGCCTCTCACTCGCATGCGGCTTCGTTTCTAACACACCCATTCAACATTGGAAAAGCTATTCCATCACTCTAAGAGACGTTCTGCTCAAAAACACTTCTTTAAAGATAAACTCAAAGAAAAGAGGCTGGCCCCTTTAAAAATTAGAAAGGGAGTAGAAAGCCTGCTAGTTAATGGATAATCTTAGAATTTGTTGCAAATCAAAACTTTACACTACCCTTTGACTTCAAAGTAAGATGAATAGAAATCTGAGTAGGAATGAGGGTCTGCTCTGTTTTTCTTTTTTCTTTTTTCTTTTTCCTATCTTTTTTAAGCAACTATGTTTTCTCTCTGTTTTTCCTAAGAAAAGAAAAGGAAGTAGATTAAAACAAGTGGGGCACTCACTTACAAAGTTTGTTCACGCTGCCTGGCACACCAGCACGCCCACTGAGGTGATCAAAGGTGGAAGAACACTACACTCGCCGATTTGGAAACATAAAGTCAAGTCCTTTACATCACACAATACTGAAATAGTTATGGCTATTACAAGATATTCCTTGATTAGCTCAGCCTCAAAAGTCGTTACATTTGATCAGCTGTGCTTTGAGAATAAAACAGCGCTAAGACTTGCTTGAAGAGAAAACATAAAATTCTTTGCCTACCAACATTTTTAAGAACTACCATCTTCAGGCAGCGCAGTGTCTACTGACTGACAAGATGTTTCTGTCGTGACTAAACCTGAGGAGCAGGTACCAACTGCCTCCTCGGCAGCTGAGCAGGTAGGGAGCGGACCTTTGGCCTCACGGGGCTTTCGGAGGCACGGGGAGCTGGCTCTGCACTTGTTTCCTGAAACGGCCAGTCTTTCCATTTCGCCACGATGGGCTCCCGTGATGTCGGTAATCACACGTGGCACTGTTCAGACACGTAAAGGCCAGGACAGAGAAAACAGAGGGAAGAGTTTCCAGAGTCAAGGTTACCTAGCAGCCACCAAGAAGCAGAAACAGAAGAGTTTAGAAGGAAAAAAGATGGCTGATGGCTCAAAAAACCCTGATCTAATTTTGAAAACATTTCTAACTCTAAAATTTCTTTAAAACATTTATTTTTCCTTTTTTTACAAAATAATTTCCCTGAGATTAAAAGAAAAAAAAAGGCAAAAAACATAAATAGTCCATCCCTGACATAGCATTAATTAAATCAGATCTAGATTTGGCAAAATGTTCTAGAGGTATTATCAGTCAAAACCAATTTGGATTTAGATGCCAGTTCAAATAATCCTGAATTTTAGAAGATGGACTTCAACCTAAAGGAGAAAATAAATCACTGGGGTTTTGGAGTAATTTGAAGTTTAGTAACCCTGACAATTTCTATGCCAGATATCTCACAAATTATCAAAAACTGTTCTAGTCCTTCCTGAGCAATGAAAGATATTTAACCTGTTGGCTTATTTAAATTTATTCATTCCACCTACATCCAAATTTGATTCAAAACAGTCTTCTTCTTGGAGTCTCATTCTTGGCACAGATTCGGCACTCTCTCAGACCCTTGGCTCCTAGCTAATTTGGATGAACACAACCACTGTGAATTAAGACAGTGTCTGTCTGGGGGTGGGTGGGTGGCTCACTTGGTTCAGCATCCAACTCTTGATTTCGGCTCAGATCATGATCTCAGGGTTGTGAGGTCAAGCCCTGTGGGGGGGGGTCAGGCTCCATGCTAGGTGTGGAGCCTGCTTGGGATTCTCTCCCTCTCCCTCTGCCCACTCTTCCTCTTGTTTTTAAAAACAAAAACAAGAAAAGAGTGTCTGTCTGTGATGGAGTTAGACCATCTCCCCTCCGGTAAGATGGCTCTAGAGGGCTCAGCCACAGTCCACAGCCTGCCTGCGTGACCAACTCATACTTCAAAGAGCACTCTGAAAATATACCCCGGCCGCAGCAGCTCTGCATCCATGGGTTCCCGTTTGTGATGAATGCTCTTTTGAGGTATCATGTGTTTCCATGTTTGCATTTGTTTAGAAAAGGGGATGTGCCTCCTCTCCTCCAGGCTTTGTAAGGCATAGTGATGAGTCTTCGCTATCAATTCTAAGAATCATCTCATTGCTAACCCACTCCCCAGTATCACATCAAATTAAAAAAAAATTTTTTCTGAATGATGATGAAAAATTGTTAGGATTGGGCCTGGATCAGTTTTCCTTCCACTAATGTCATTTCCAATACTTCTGAGATTGTCTACACCCAGTTTATTTATTTGTTCGCTTTACCCTTCCTTAAGAAAAAGCCTATTTCAGAGTTCTGGGGTGGATGGTGGTGGGAGGGGGGCTTGATTAACATTATTTTAAACGTGTTCAGTTCCATTTTGTGGTTTTAAAGTGTTCAGGAAGAAAAAGACCACACCACTAGAGGACAGATAGGAAAATGGAAGGCCTGAGTGGTCTGGATTAAGAATACTGGCATGGCAGAGAGAAAACTTATGTGACTGAGAGTTGGGAGGCCTAGGCATAGTGAGGGGGCGGGGATCTTTAGAGCTGAATTATGAACTCTACTCCTTACTGATTTTAAGATCTTGGACATCAGTTTTTTGATCTGAAACCAATACTGCATGTTGGTATACAATTTGGTCAGTACCATCCCCTCAGAGTGTTTTGGAAGTTTGTGGAAAGCATTTTTATCTTTCTGATAAGGTTGTACTCAAGTATTACCTTTTTAAAAATTTTTAAATAAAATTTATATCACCTAGTATTTACCATTTTAACCATTTTTTTAAAGATTTTATTTATTTATTCGACAGAGATAGAGACAGCCAGCGAGAGAGGGAACACAAGCAGGGGGAGTGGGAGAGGAAGAAGCAGGCTCATAGCGGAGGAGCCTGATGTGGGGCTCGATCCCAGAACGCCGGGATCACGCCCTGAGCCGAAGGCAGACGCTTAACCGCTGTGCCACCCAGGCGCCCCTATTTTAACCATTTTTTAAGTGTACGTGGCATTAAATACACTCACCTTGTGTAGCTGTTACCACCATCCATCCCCAGAACATTTTCATTTTCCCAGACTGAAACACTGTATCCATGAGACACTCACTCCCCATTTCCCCAAACCCCTGGCAACCACCATTCTACCTTGTTTCTATGAATAGGACTACTCTGGATACCTAATCTAAGTGGAATCAGACACTATTTGACTTTCTATGGCTTATTTCACTTAGCATAATGTCTTGGAGTTTCATCCATGTTATAGCACATATCCCAAGCATGAATACTAGAGGCCGCTTTTCAGCAACAGGCTTGAGCAATGGAAACTTGAGCAAGGCAAAAACACCCACAGCGACCACTGACCCAAACGGGCTCATCAAGTGACTCACCTTGAAATAGCCATAGGCTATTCAATTACAATTACCAATTACAACCAGGCACAGTTCCTAAGATTACCAAAAAAGGGAAAATTCCCTAAGTTCCACACTCCCTCACTCTGCTCTGTAACTGTGGCCCCTCACCACCACCTCGTCATAGACAGTCCCTCCTTTGCTGTCCTGCTGCTACTCCCTTGCAGTGTATTCAATAAACGTTTATCTCCTTTGTTCTGCCTTGGGTGAATTCTTTCATACCTGTGCCACCAGCCCCCACCTAGTTGGGATGCCCCAAATTGGGTGGCCAGAATGGGGACCCTCTGTCAGCCCTGGACTCTCTCCAGATTCTCCAGGAATTTCTCGGGACTTTCCCTCAATGGACTGACTCTAGTACCTCTGGCCAAAGTTACCCTTGGTGAGGATCTGAAGCTCCATGGGGAACCCACCAGACCACCCTTGCCTGAAAGGATTAGGGATCCATCCCTCCCTCTCTTTTCTTTTCAGCCCTTCAGCAGCCAACCCTAATACTCCTTAGACAACTGAAGGTCTCTGAGCAAGATGGCTCCCTGATGTGGTCTGAAGGTCTGAGGGCAAACAGGTTGGACTGCCCATGCCTGTGAGGGTGAAGGACCCCTTTCCATTCCTCTCCCACTCCGTTTACAGTTCATCTAGGGTGAATGTACACACCTTAGAGACTCAGTTGGGACCCTTTCTTGATACTGGCTGACTCTCAGCTACCTTGCTCCCCTTTTTCTTTGTTCTGGCAGATCCAGCAACCATCTTGATCTACAGGCTAAACACACTTCCACACATCTGAGGGGTGAGTCCTCTTCCTTCTTTTTCCAACCTGGTTTGGCAACCACGTGTCCAGCTTTCCCTGTTGCAGGGGACACCCCAGCAGGGATTGCTATTGCCATTTGCCATGACCCTCTCCTTGGTGGGATGCCCCAGTAGGGTCAGTTGCCCTGATAAGGTCCCATCTTTCTCAGGTCAGTGGGGTACCCGACCGAAACTGCAGCCAGAAGTTAGACTTTCATTCCCTTTCATGGGACCCCTCTTGGGAAACCAGCGGCCAGTCTTTCCCATTCTGGGACGAACCCCCTATATTCCTTTGGACTCACTCTTGGGTTGTATTCTTAAAAACTGGAACACATTTGACCCCCAAAGCCTGAGGAAAAACATTTCACCTTTTTATGTAATGCTTCCTGGCCTCAGTACAAACTCCTAGATCAAGAGCTATGACCCCTCCACAGAACCCTTTCTTATAATACTATTTTCCAGCTTGGCCTCTTTTGCCGGAACTCCTCCAAATGGCCAGAGCTCTCGGCATTGTCCCCAAAATCCTGACCTCCACAAAAACTATAAAATGTGTCTTGCTCGGTTTCATGGCCCATCTGACCCTGTGTATAGCTTTCAAAGTCTGTGGTAACCTGAAACTTTAAAGTTTTGCTTGGATGATAAATTGAAATCATTGAACAATGAAGTCATTTCCAAATAAGGTAAAATATTAAAGTATTGATTACTAAATATAAGTTTTTGCTTTTGGCTTCTCATTGCAGATAAATGAAAGATACTTGGGTCTGTTGGAAAACATGCTTTGTGCCTTACTGAAAGAATGTTTTTTAAAATTATGAAATCTTTCATAAATTTCAGATCTAAAGAATTCTATTTCACAACTGGTTACTATTTAGTTTTCACTGGAGACTAAGGTTTCTAAGTTAAGATTCTATTACATAATTAGGACTGATGGAAATAAGGAAAGCAACTCTGTATGTAGAAAATTAGGAGATATATGAGGAAGATATAAGGAATGCAAATACATTTTTGTTGAAGGAAAAAACAATTTTGTCCTAAAATGAGTCTGGTAGGTTGGAGAGAAAAGGCTTGGGACAAAATCTGAATGCAAAAGTTGTAGAAGGTTTATGAAGGGAAAGCTTTAGAAAGAGTTCTGGGCGGGGGAGGGGGGCACCTGGGTGGCTCAGTCGTTAAGCGTCTGCCTTCGGCTCAGGGCGTGATCCCGGCGTTATGGGATCGAGCCCCACATCAGGCTCCTCCGCTGGAAGCCTGCTTCTTCCTCTCCCACTCCCCCTGCTTGTGTTCCCTCTCTCACTGGCTGTCTCTATCTCTGTCAAATAAATAAATAAATACATCTTTTAAAAAAAAAAAAGAAAAGAAAGAATCCTGGGCACCTGGGTGGCTGAGTTGGTTAAGCATCCAGCTCTTGATTTTCACTCAGGTCATGGTCTCAGGGTCATGAGATGGAGCCCTGCATCAGGCTCCTTGCTCAGTGGGGAGTCTGCTTGAGATTCTCTCTCTCTCCCCCTCTGCCCCTCTCCATTCCACCCCTGCCCCTGCACACATGTGCACACTCTAAAATATTTTTTAAAAAAGAATTTTAGGGCCACCTGGGTGGCTCAGTCGGTTAAGCATTTGCCTTCAGCTCAGGTCATGATCCCAGGGTCCTGGGATCGAGCCCCACATCAGGCTCCCTGCTCAGTGCCTACCTATTTGCCTCTGAAATCTCTTAATGCCACCTTGGTTAAATAAGTTTTAAGTTTTGTAATGATCTGTCATCCTATTTAGGCATGTGCTTTATAACTTTGAGGGTTTTTTTATTTTATTTTATTTTTTTAAAGATTTTATTTATACATTTGACAGAGATAGAGACAGTCAGCGAGAGAGGGAACACAAGCAGGGGGAGTGGGAGAGGGAGAAGCAGGCTCCCAGCAGAGGAGCCTGACGTGGGGCTCGATCCCAGGACTCCAGGATCACGCCCTGAGCCGAAGGCAGACGCCCAACAACTGAGCCACCCAGGCACCCCTGAGGTTCTTTTTAGACAAAATTCCCAAGATTCAAATTCTAAATGAAATCTTTTTGACTAACTGAGCTTGTTTATTTGGTATGTTAACTTAATTCAGAAGCTGGTATGTTAATTTAACCCAGAATTTAGAAATTATATGAAATTCCTAAAGTTTTAATGTTTTGGTATAGGGTCACCACTTGACATTGTAATTATCAAAATGCTAGGTGTCACAGAAATAACTGGATTTCCTTGTCTGCTGCATTATAATGACCTCTTATGTCAGATTTTTAACCATATCCATTTCTGAGGGTTTTTTTTGTCAAAGTTGTTCCGATGCTCTTGCAAAATGAGTTTTGTCTTCAAGGAGATTCATAAAAAGGACTTTTGAGGAATACAGGTTTTTGAGATCTTTAAAATCATAAAACTAAAATGGGTAAGAATTTCCAGAACTAACTAAAAAAACCTGCATTCCAACTGAACAAGAATTAGTAAAATGGGACTAAGTGAACTGAGGAAGATCATTATAGTTTTTATGACTCTTGTTTAAAACATGGTTTAAAACATTGTTTAAAAAGCTGGTTCTCTAATGTTTACTCTTCCAGATTAAGGAAATGTTCTCTTAAAAGATCTATGACTTCGATTAAGCATCTGCCTTCGGCTCAGGTCATGATCCCAGGGTCCTGGGATCAAGCTCTCTGAGTCGGGCTCCCTGCTCTGCAGGGAGTCTGCTTCTTCTCTGCCTGCCACTCCCCAACTTGTGCACTCTCTCTCTCTGTCAAATAAATAAATAAAATCTTTAAAAAATAAATCTATGACTTGCAGAGATTTGATAAAGTATTCCTTTGTGAACAAATGGAAACATTTAACTTTTCTCCCTACCTAAACCCTCTGAAATTCAAAAACTCTCACTCAGTATTCTTCCTCTCACGGCAATTATAGTTATTTGCGTAAGTTCAATAAGAATCTGTTCTCCTTATAACAGGACACCATCAGAAACATTGGTTATTTTACCAAGGCTTTGACTGGAATGTCACATTTGAGAGAGACATGCACAGTCTCCAATATGACCGAACAGCTCTAAGGAATAAGGCTCTTTACGGAGCCATGAAGCCCTTTGGAAATGTTGGCCTGCTACCTTGCTTACAGAGTTCTCAGCAGCCTTACCAGGTGAGTCAAGAATGTCACTTCCTGCCAGATACAATAACCTCAGGATATTTTGGGAACTCAAGAAGAGGAATTTGCCCAAATCTACAGGTATTGCAAGCATGTCTGACAGCACATATTTGGCTTGGCTTCTGGCCTAGAAAGGCTACTAAAAGTTCAATCTAGAGATTCCTTATAAAAAGTTCCAGCAAAACTCGATTTAAAGAATCTATATGATCAATCACTATTCTTACTGAGTTTATGTAAATAATTAGGCCAAGTTTTGTTTGGGGGTTTTTTGTATGTATGTATCTTTTTATTTTTATTTAAATTCAATTAACTAACATATAATGTATTACTAATTTCAGAGGTAGAGGTGATTCATCGGGCTTATAATTATTTTTTTATTTTTAAGATTTTATTTTAGAAAGAAAAAGCGAGAGATAGAGAGAGTGCACGAGCAGGGGGATGGGCAGAGGGAGAAGCAGACTCCGCTGACCAAGGAGCCTGACACAGGGCTCAATCCTAGGACCCTGGGATCATGACCTGAGCTGAAGGTGGACGCTTAACGACTGAGCCACCCAGGTGCCCCTCAAGTCTTATATGTTACCCAGTACTCATTACATCACATGCCCTCCTTAATGTCCACCACCCAGTTACCCCATCTCCCCACCCACCTCCCCTCCAGCAACCCTCAGTTTGTTTCCTATGATTAAGTCTCTTATGGTTTGTCTGTCTCCCTTTCTGATTTCATCCTATTTTTTCCCTCTTCCCCTATGATCCTGTTTTGTTTTTTAAATTCCATATATGAGTGAGATCATATGGTAATTGTCTTTCTCTGATTGACTTATTTCGCTTAGCATAATACCCTCTAGTTCCCTCCATATCGTTGCAAATGGCAAGATTTGATTTTTTTCATGTCTGTGTAATATTCCTCTGTGTGTGTGTGTGTGTGTGTGTGTGTGTGTGTGTGTGTGTGTCTATACACACACACACCACATCTTCTTCATCCATTCATAAGTCGATGGAGGACTTCTGGGCTCTTTCCATATTTTAGCTATTGTGGATATTGCTGCTATAAACATTGGGGTGCAGGTGCCCCTTTGGATCACTACATTTGTATCTTTGGGGTAAATCCCTAGAAGTGCAATTGCTGGGTCATAGGGTAGCTCTATTTTCAACTTTTGAGGAACCTCCATATGGTTTTCCAGAGTGGCTGTACCAGCTTGTATTCCCACCAGTGTAGGAGAGTTCCCCTTTCTCCATATCCTCGCCAATATCTGTCATTTCCTGACTTAATATTAGCCATTCTGACTGGTGTGAGGTGGTATCTCATTGCGGTTTTGATTTGTATTTCCAATTAGGCCAAGTTTGTTAAAACTGGACTTGTTTTACAAATTAGTCTTAGGGTGCCTATCTGGCTCAATTAGTGGAGAATGTGATCTTGAGGTTGTGAGTTCAAGCCCCATGCTGGGTGTGGAGAATACTTAAATAAAACTCCAAACAAATAAATGAATTAGTCTTGATTTGGCTATCTGGAAATAAGGGTGAATTCAGAGAGAAAAATTATGTTTCAATAACACATCCTTAGGGATTATATTCTAGTTTTGATTAACTGTCTTTATTGGGGGGGGGGTGGAAGGAGATGGAGAGAGAGAATCTAAAGCAGGCTCCACGGCCAGCATGGAGCCCGATGTGGGGCTTGATCTCACAACCCTGAGATCATGACCTGAGCTGAAATCAAGAATCAGACACTTAACCAACTGAGCCACCCAGGCACCCCTGATTGTCTTTAAATGTTTGTTGTTTGCCTAAGCTAGACAACCTGAGGTAAACTTCAGAGAAATTGCCACAATAGCTCGTGTATAGACAATTTTCATGTTTGTTATTCTGTGGGGATAATAACAGGACCCTATGAGCATACGATTATTTGAACAGCCGGAAAATGGGATGGATTCCCCAACAACTGTATAACTCAACTATCACTTTGACCAATCCTGTGTGGCTGGGAGGACAAAATCACTCCTTAAAAGCTGGAGTGTATCCCACTCCATACAGTTAACCATGGACTTGTGGAGATAATAAATGGCCCCACTTTCCGTATGATTGGATTGGATGATGCACTTGGGGATGCCCATATCCCCAGACAAGTCTGCTCCCACTTGCCAGTGATTCTTCATAATTAGGATATTTGTTAAGCCTGGACCTCAAAGAGGGCTTCTTGATGGTTTTATCCCTTAGCTATATTTGTCCTAGGAGTCACCTCTATTGATGTAAAATTCCAAGTAGAGGGTTTAGTCAAGCATAAAGTGGCCAACTTTAACTACGCCCAACATGCAGTCACTCACAAATTCAAAAGGTGGCCCTCTGAGACCAAATGGTCCTTGATATCCTGACTGCAGCTCAAGGAGAAACCTAAGCTTTATTAAAACAATGTTATATATATTCTCCAGATTTCCATAAAAATGTAACAGGGTTACTAGAAGACATGAATATTCAAATTGGTGCTTTAAACAATCCCTCTTCTCCTTTAATTGATTAAACTGGACTAGAGGAAGATTTCATCAACTATCAAAGGTCTTTTATTTGGGCTTCTCTTTCTCATAATAACAATATTACTACTACTATTATTATTATCATTATTATTACTTTGTTGTCTTTTCTGATGTCTCTCCACCCGATGTCAAGATTCCTTCACTGCCATAACTCCGAGCTGACAGATGATCTTTTCTACTCAGGGAGATTCATACATGCTGTTTACCTTGGATTCGGCCGCCTCTGCCTTTTATAATTCCTACATATAAGGACATTTCTGTGCCCCTCATTCAGCAGGAAGAAGCTCCTGAAGATGAGACCTCTGCCCAAATGCCAAAGATTTGTCATTGTCGATCTGTCAGGGGGGAATGTACAGTCCACTTTTAGGAAACAGGCTTGAGCAATGGAAACCTGAGGAGGTCACAAGGGCCCATAGCAACCACCGAACACCAAGCGGACCCAAAGAGGTTCATTAAGTGATCCATCTTGAGATAGCCAGAGGCCCTAACTGACCAATTACAACCAGGCACAGTTCCTAAGATTACCAAAAAAAAGGGAAAAGTCTGTAAGTTCCACACTCCCTCACTCTGCCCTATAACTGTGGCCCCTCACCACCACCTCGTCATAGACAGTCCCTCCTTTGCTGTCCTGCTGCTGCTCCCTTGCAATGTATTCAATAAACGTCTATCTCCTTTGTTCTGCCTTGGGTGAATTCTTTCATACCCGTGCCACCGGCCCCCACCCAGTTGGGATGCCCCGCATTTGGTGGCCCCCCATCCAACTGGAATGCCCCACATCAACTTTTAAAATATATATGATTTAATTAAAAAATATTTCTTTTATTTCTTCTTCTATAAAGGCATTATTTTCATTGAATTATGTGTTTGGGTAGCTTGTGTGATCTAGGTATTTTATTTCAGGAGAGAAAAGGAGGTCCTGGGTCTGACACACTGTTCTAGATATGTGACAGGGTTGCTGTGAAGGTAAACGGGATGCAGAGCTCAGAAAGCACCTCACGAGGATGAGGTGGGACAGGGACAGTCGGACTGAGTAATCCTGACCCCAGGATCCAGTGTCCTACAAACTGAAGAGCAGGAGCAAAGCAACGTCTGGCAAGGAACTGTGAAAAGTCCCTGAGGCAGCTCCTGAGGAGTAAGAAACAGAACAGAAAACCATGTGTTCGTGTAAAAAGAGATACAGTGAAGTAGTCACAGACGCACTTGACTTATGTTGAGGTTATTAAAATGTTTCATAAATTTGATAATCAATATACGGTGATGTTTTAAACTCGACAGACGTGTGTGAGGGTCAAGAGAGGCATGGCCAATCCGTTAGCCTGCTTGCTGGGCTGTGGTCACCCTCAGTCATCCCAATCTTCTGGACGCAGCTAGAAGGCACAACGCACAAGAGGTACCATCTCACCTCAACACTCATACCTCAACGCCATGTACCTCTTACCACTGGATTTCCCTATCTTTAAATTACTCCACACTGAAACTAGACAAGGGTATTTTATTCCTATTATTTAAACCATACCCTCACACTGTATGTGTGTGACCAGAGAAAGTCTCTAAACCAACTAATGTCTCTCCCTATATGAGGGAGATAAAACTGTTCTTACCTTCAGGGTTTATTATACTGAAGAGCAAAAGAAAAAAGAACTTAAAGAACATAAAGTGCTATTAGAATGAGAATAGTCACAAGTAGAGAAATTAGTAGAACACATACTTCAGCGATTCAACCAACCTACAAACTCAGGGTGAAACTGGCCAAAAAATATTTTGAGTGCCTTGCACAGGCCAGGTGCTAGGGATGGAGCAAAGGAAAGGGGGCTCTGTCCCTACCTTTTGACACATCCAGTCTACTTTACCCACTTATTTTTTACCATTTCCTGAGGTGTCATGACAATTCCCACACAAAACTCCCCAATATATTTTGTAGAAAAATCCACAGTTTTCACCAGCCTTTCCCATACTTACATTGAATATATTATATAGTATAAGCGCCTGACAAAAATACACTATTGCTGGTTTCAGCTGAAGTTTGAAAGATGTCTGTGGATTTCTTTCTCCCCCATAAATTCAAAATCTCTTAGCAGTTTGGGGCCTATATTCTAGGGATAATTTTCATGACTAAATAAACCATGTATCACTTCTAAAAGCTACTACTGAATTATCTACAAATATTTATTTTTGTCTAAATACAATTTGGAACATATGACAACTTACTGCCTTACTAAAAGCAGCAGCTCCGTTTTAGTTAACTTATTTGCAAATGATCAGTTTTCTAGGCTTCTTATGTATTATGTCCTGTCCTATCAAATTCCTATGTCAGTATATTACACTTTGAAGGAGGAAAACAAAACAAAACAAAAACCCCAACTAGCTTGTTTCGATGAGTGTTCCGTAGCTATTTAACTTCCACCATTAATGAATCATAAGTGGCCAGAAGTAAAGATCCTTATTCATCTTAAGTAGGAGAACACTGGTGAATACTGCCTGAAGCACAAAACTGATGAATGGGCAAATTTTCACTAACCTGAGCAGTCAAACTGCCGCAGATGTTGAGATCTGCAGGAAAATAAATGCAAGGTTAGAAAAGCAAGAAAAGCACAGACACTACTGGAAAAAAAATCTGAACAAAGTGGGGATAAGGTGAGGGAGAGAAGGGGTCTAACCGTTAACGTAATAACCACATGACAACTGAGGAAGCCTAGTGTATTTTTAGAAGATATAAGTAGTAAGTAAAGTATCTGAAAAAAAAAAAAAGCAATGTTTGGGCCCGATGCAAGAATTTTAAATTTTCAACATGCAGATTTCAATACACCAGATAAAAATAAGTTGGATAAAAAATTCATCAACTGTTGGCTGGCCTTATAGATAGAAACTAGAGAGGTTCTTGGTCATAGGCTTCCCAAGGGCAACAGGAAGCAGTCTTATTTTTAATATCTCCCACGTATCTAACTCTGCCCTTCACCAATACAATGCACTTACTGTCACCTCCTCAAAGAGGTTGTCCCTGACTTACCAAACTGAAGTGGCCTTCCATCGCATTTTATTTTCTTCAAAGAAAATATCACTGTTTGAAAACTACCTTGCTTCCTTATTTACAAGCTCTGTGAGAGCAGAGATTATATCTATTCTCACCACTGCATCCCCACACCTACAAAGCTAATGGCATCCAACAGGTACTCAGTGAATATCTGTCAAATGAATGAATGCTTGAATCTGTTCGAGTGAGTAGTCATTAGAGGAAGACACGCACACGCAAGGAAAAAAACATCAGAATAATGGGAATAACCCATTCTAATTCTAGTGACAACCCTGCCACTTACTGTGCAAGCTTGAGCAAAATAAAACCTCTCCAAATTTCAAGGTTCTTAATCTACTCAGTGTTAGTGCTGCTTTCCTCATAAAAGGTTGCTACGAGAATTGAATCAAAAAATGTGTGAAACGGGCTCCTGGGTGGCTCAGTTGGTTAAGCATCTGCCTTCAGCTCAGGTCATGATCCCAGGGTCCCAGGATCAAGCACCACATCAGGCTCCCTGCTCAGTGGGGAGCCTGCTTCTCCTTCTCCCTCCACCCCTCCACCCCGTCTCGTGCTCTCTGTGCTCTCTCTCTCAAATAAATAAATAAAATCTTAAAAAAAAATGTATGAAACAAACTGAGGGTTGCTGGAGGGGAAGTGGGTGGGGGGATGGGGTAATGGGGTGATAGGCATTAAGGAGATGTAATGAGTACTAAGTGCTATATGCAACTGATGAATCACTAAATTCTAACCCTGACACTGATAATAATAATAATAATAATAATAATAATAATAATAATAATAAAATAATAATGTATGTGTGTGGGGTGCCTGGGCTGGCTCAGTTGATAAAATATATGACTCCTGATCTTGGGATTTTGAGTTCAAGCCCCCCATTGAGTGTAGAGATTTAAAAAAATGTACGTGTGAAATAAATACCTGCATATCCTTTTTGGAATTTTGCTGGGAAAGGAAAATGAATGAGATAAAATGAATGAACCAATAAATAAATGAATGAAACATTTCCAGACCGCATAACAACAAAAAACCCTGCAAGAAATGTATGTAGGTGTTATACATGTGTATATAAGCAACACAGTGAATCTCAATGGATGAATCCTGATATTTAAATTAATCCACTATACAAAGAAATATCCTTGTGTCAAAGAAATTTATAAGCCTATTTTTATTTTTATTTTTTTATTTTTTTTTTATTTAATAATGATTTTTTATTATATTATGTTAGTCACCATACAGTACATCCCCGGTTTTCGATGTAATATAAGCCTATTTTTAAATGAAAAATAGAAAAATAAAATAAAAATTACACTTGACTCTTGAACAACATGGGTGTGAACTGTGTGGGTCCACTTACACAGTTTTTTTCAATGTGTACAGTATAGTACAGTAAATGTATTTTCTTATATTTTTAAAACTTCCACTTATTAAGCAATCTCTACACCCAACATGGGGCTCGAACTCATAATCCCGAGATCAAGAGTCACATGCTTTACCAACTAAGCCAGCCAGGCACCCCTCTCTTTTAATCTTAACATTTTATTTTCTCTAGCTTACTTTACTCTAAGAACACAGTATATGATATATATATAACATACAAAATACGTCTTAACTGACTATTTATTATCAGTAAGGCTTCCTGTCAACAGCAGGCCATTAGTATTTAAGTTTAGAGAAGTCAAAAGTTATGGGCAGACTTCTGACTGCATGAGGGTCCAGTGCCCCTAACCACTGCATTTTTCAAGGGTGAACCGTATTTAAATTAGAAAATTTGGTGAAAAAACAATGTGATTACGCTTTATTCTGCAAAGTACCAAAACATTCTGCATTAGCTAATAAATGTCAAAGTAACAATCAACATAATTAGAATAAACCAAAACCAAGAAGAAAAAAGAAGGGAGGAAATGAAACCATTAGCCCCTAGTATTTAGTCTCCAGTGTTTAGCCTCTAGACTAAAAATGAAATTTAAATGTTAACTCAATATTGGGTTTAATCTGATTACAGAGTAAGTAAGACTGACAGGAAACTCTTCAGACTATACAGTTCTATCCTAAATCAAATTTAAAATATTTCCAAAGCATGGCAACCGTCCTCCCCAAGGCTGGGGGTGTTTCATGGACGTCAAGGCTTTTCTCCCCTAAGAACCTGATTGTGATCAGTGAGAAATGCAGCAGGAGAGATCAGCTCAGCAGCCCAGCAGCCCAGTTCTGGCCCAACGCACAATAACCCTTGGTTTACAAGGATCCTACTAGGAGGCCTGCATTCTCAGGGGCACAACAACCCTGACCCTGAGCTCCAAATAGGTCCACAAAAGAAAGACAACAAAGCCAGTTTAACTGCTACTGGCATCTCTCAAGAACTGGAATGTGTCAAAATGGCAAAGCAACCCCTGACTAGGAAATGAATCCTAGGAGTTGACTAGGGTTATGTTACATGAGAAAACTATTGTGTTCCTCTAAGAATTCTGTTTCTACTACGTACGCATTTACATTTTAGGCTACGATAAACTTCCATTTATTTCCCATGGATATTCTCGATTATGCTGGTTCTACTGCTTCTTTAACTATGTGCTGCAACCAACTTAACACTTGTGCCTTTACTAGTCTAATAAAAAAAAAAAAGTGCAGTTAAATCACCCGTATAATCCCTTTCAACTCCTAAATTACTGTTATATCTTTGCAGGTATGTAAATATTTTATTTAAAAGCCACACTCTAAAGAGGAGCCGGGCTCAAGCCCCAGCTATCCCAGGTGTGAGCCTTGCATCGTGCCGATCTCGCGGTGTGGCCCCAAGACACCAATGAAAGGTAATGTTTGTGGGAGCTTCTTGTAAACTACGTGTTAATAAAAATGTGGGAGGTCAACAGACGTTACATCTATTTAAAAGAAACGGGTAGTTTAAAACGAACCCTTGCGTGGCTGTGAGACCCGGCTGCAGGGTCTGAAACCACGCGTGGAGCTTTGGATGCGGCAGCTGTTCTCGCCGTGTTACTCCGAGAATGAATCAGTTCAATCTGACACGGATGCAGATATGGCTGGATTGCATAACTGCACACCAGCTGTCCATGTTTGCAATTCTGCCTCCAAACGGTAGGCACTACCTACCATAACCTGAGCTTTTCTCCCATTTGTTACAAGGCAATATAAACTTCCTGACTACAAGTGAGCTGCCAACGGGTAGCTGAAGGGAGAAAACTAGATACAGATAATGGGAACAAAAAGCAGGAAAAGCACAGGGGAAAATGGACAGTGGCACGGGCAGTCTGGGGGCTAATATGTAAGAGATGTGCAGCCGTCAAACGTTCTTTGGGTGCTAAAGACTCTTCCCTGCAGGACAATTATATAACTCGGGCCTGTTTCGTCTTATACTCTGTAATCCTTGGAGCTAGTGTCTGCAAGGGCTTCTCCAAAGAGATGCTCCAGAACTTGAAGGTAAGGGTAAACTAGCAGAAGTGCACTCTCAGTGCATCGGACAGCACTCTCCACCTTCACAACCACCTGATAAATATGAGGTAAAGCCAATGTCCAAGCACGGCCTCGTAAAGGGAAGATTCTTCTATTCCTATTCCTCTCCTATCATAGTAACTTATTTTCTAATGGATATGAAAATCACAGTAGGACCCCTACCAGCTAATTTAGGTTCTTCAAACTTCAACAAACTTTATGCTAATCCAAGCATCTGAGGGATAAGCAAATACCCACATAACAGTTAAATTCTGAAATTATTCAAAAGTATACTTTAACAAATAAAACCTGAGAAACTTAAAAACAAAACAAAAAAACCTGGTGAAATTTACACATTAACAAGAGAGAAGGAACAACTTTCCAACACAAGGACTTCTCAGGACACTAATGATCTATCGGTGGTCTCAGTTTATATGTAACTCTAAAATATAAGTAATTTATTTTCCCCCCTTTTCCTATAATAGTACTTATGTTAACCAAATATACGACAGATCTTGCTAAAAATTTTTACATTTGTCCATTTTTTCTTCTGCTATGCTTAATGTTTATTATAGAAATCAAACCCCAATATAAGACTATGTATATTCTATGTTCTGCTTGTCACAGACTGTGAAACGTGATTCAGTTTTCTCACACTCACAACATGCTAGAAATCAGAACAGGAGATGAAGGGGCTAAAAATATGGTTACATGACATCCTCATTCACATTACATTAGAACAGAAGCCCATTTCCTCCACAGTCCTCTCCATGGCTGCGCAGAGGCTCTCAGTGCTGGGATGGTCCCACACCGCCTCTTCTTAATTCTGAGAATGGAAGGGAAACTTGCAAGGCAAAGAAAACTTTGCCTGATAACAGGCAGCACTCCATCAGTGAAGTGACTTGACGAAGGAACAGCAGACTCTTTCGTAAAAAGAACATGAGACTCAGAGTCCAACACCTGCGCTCAAATCCTAGCTCTGAGCATAACTCAGCAAGTGACCTTGAACCAGCATAATTTAGCAGAGTCATTTCCTTAGCCCTAAGTTTGTAGTTATTTATTATACTTGATACACTCATTCTTGTGATGGTTACATGAGATTTTGTGAAAATGATTGACATATTATAGATTCTTGACAAATGTTACCTGAATCTCCCCAAGGAAGCCACAAATTGATGAAAACATGTATGCTGTTCCCATTTGCATGGCTCAGCACTCTGAGCTCTGGCTTGGAGTAGATTCCTGCTTTCACAATATGAACAGAGGGGCCCTGACCGGTGAGGCCTAACAGTGACGTTCCTGTACTGACCCATGAGAGCATGTCGCATTAGTCAAAGCTATAAATCAAAGCTATATATAGGTACTACATGCCTCATTTATTGGCATGTTTGTCTCAAAATTTCAGTTCTAGTTTAAAAATACAACTTCTTTGTTCCCAATTACAACTGGACTTGGTGTCCACTTAATTGCCCTGTCAGCAGGCAAATGATCGGGTCTTTAATCATCACATCAGATAAATGGGTCTTTCTACCAGATCAAAGTTTCTTTTGAGAACAATCACTTCCTGACACAAAACTGACACATTCCTGTCTTATCACACAGTTTTTGAAAGCAGGCTAATAAACACATATACTGCAGATTACAACACGAGTCAGTCATCTTCTCTTTGATAAAGAACTATGTGGGTCTAAAGCTTAAAAACTAAAATTCGATCCAACTACCGTATGTTCTAGAATCAAAGAACACAGGTACTTAACAGCTGCTTTTCAAGCTGAGTAGTGATGAAGAAATGTGAAAGTAATTGAAACTAAATCGTCACCCTGGTATTGAGGATGGAGAACTTCATGTCACTGAGCCAAGTTAAACTATCATTGTCGTTCCTAGGCGTTTATCAGTCATCTGACTGATGTGGTCCTGGGCCTACCAAAGCAGACTTTTAGTCAGGCTATGGCTCCTGAATCCTACCCTACTCTTACACACACCACCCAAGGCTCTTTGAGATTTTCCGTTACTATCCAGTAGGGCAGACACCAACTATCTAGCTTTCCTAATTAATGGGGACGGCCACCAAGTGTTCCTATTTCCTCCTTCCCTATACTTACAATAGTGACAGAGACACAGAAATTTCTATTTATCAAGTGACAATTTCAACATACACATATAAAGGTGTGGGTCAAAGCAAAACACATCAATTCTTTTCTCCATTAACAGATGGCATTAGTGTTAATTATTCTGAGGTTTGCTGAGTTTGAGTTATTAACTGTTTAATGAATATGATACCATCAGGTCCTATAAAATGTGAAAAATGTACAAATGTATAAAATGTCAAAAATCGGGGCACCTGGGTGGCACAGCGGTTAAGCATCTGCCTTTGGTTCAGGGCGTGATCCCAGAGTTATGGGATCGAGCCCCACATCAGGCTCCTCCGCTATGAGCCTGCTTCTTCCTCTCCCACTCCCCCTGCTTGTGTTCCCTCTCTCGCTAGCTGTCTCTATCTCTGTCAAATAAATAAATAAAATCTTTTTAAAAAATGTAAAAAATCATTATAGCATTAAACAGAATTTTAAAGACTGAAATGGTGAGAAAATGAATACTGCTTATATAGTGTTGCTTTAGACTTACCCATATATATTTAGTCATTGAACAAATACTTGAGGACCCACTGTGCACTAGGCATTGTGCTACGTGTTTGGGATCTCTCACTGAACAAAATAAAAAGATCCTTAGCCTCATTAGGTTTATATTCTGGCAGAGATAAACATACAGATAGCAAGTAATAATCATAATAAATAAATTATGTTAGAAGGTATTAGGTGCTATGGAAAAAGACAAAGCAGTGTGAGGGGCTTTGGGAATGCTGTGTAGGGGAGAGGGAAGAAGGGAGTTTTAGCCAGGTAGTCAGGGTATGCCTCATTAAAAGGTGAATAGCGGGGTGCCTGGCTGGCTCAGTCAGAGGAGCGTGCAACTCTTGATCTTGGGGTTGTGGGGTTCAAGCCCCATGTTGTGTGTAGAGATTATTTAAAAATAAAATCTTTTAAAAAGTGAATAGCAAAAAGGACAGTGTGGCAGGAGCAGAGTGAGCAAGGGAGGCAATGACAGAAGATAAGATCAGACAGGGAAGAGGGGCCAGATCATGGAGTACCTTACAGACATGGTTTTTACTCTCAGAAAAATGGAGAGCCAATGAAGGATTTTGAGCAGAGTAACTCATGTGTTGAAAGAACACTGGTGGCTTCTGTGTAGAGAATAGACCGCAGTGGGCAGGGAAGTTAGCAGGGAGACCAGTTATGAGGCAAGTGCAGGGATCTGGGCTAGGGACGATGGTAGCCTGGTCTATGGGGTAGTAGTGAGGATGATGAAGGGTGGTCAGATCCCGGATATATTTTGAAAGAAAAACCACCAGAATTTCCCAGGATCAGGAGTGTGGTATGAAATAAAGAAGAGCCAAGGATGAACCAAGGTTTTGGGCCTGATCATGCAGAAGGATGAAACTGCCATCTCCTGAGATAGGGATGGCTGGAGGCAGAGCAGGTTTGGAAGGGGTAAGACCAGGACTTCAGGGTTGGACATGTTAAATCTGAAATACCTAGCAGTCATGTAAGTGGGGATATTAAGTAGGCAGTTGGTTCTGAAAGTCTAGTAGAGAATTTAGGAAAGGTGTCTGGGGGAGAAATACAAATTTAGAGTCACTGGCTTATATACAATGTTTGAACTCAGGAGACTGGATGAAACCACCAGCGGAATGAGTAGATACAAAGATCAGGGAGAAGCCCTAGGACACACTGATATTAAGGGTCAGGGTAAAAAAGGAACCAGCAAAAATACGACAGAGTAATGGAGAGGTAGGAGGGAAACTAAGAGAGTCTTATGTTTCTGGAAGCCAATGAAGAAAAACTGGATAAGGAGAAGTCATAAATATGTAGTCCAGAAACAAAGCAAAACAACTCTCAGGCAAAAGGGGCAGATATTCAAAACTGTAGCAGCTGCCACTAACAATGGTTATTTAGAAAGTCAGGCCTCACCTAAATTGATCTATAAGATTTGTAGCCTCACAATGGAGATTATAAGTGGGTAGGCCTAAAGAGAGATGATTTGACAGCTTTTAGGAAGCAATATGATTCTTCATCTTTAAAAGTCAACTACTAAAAGCTAAAACCTCCAACCCTGCCTTAAGAGCAAGACTGACACAAAGCAGACATATTCTCTCTCAAATCATCATGTACAGTCTAACAGGTAAAAATCCTAGAATGTTTAACTTAACCACTTCATTGTATTTACGAATCTTCAAAGACGACCTAGATAAATTAGTTCCCTAGTTGATTAAGAATCTGAATTTAACACCAAATCTCATGCTCAAGGCCCAACTCCTGCAATCCTGTGAAGCTTTTACTAACCACTTTTCCAAATGGGTATCATCTTTCTCCTTTGACTCTTCTATAGCCCTCACTTAAAAACCACTCAATTGGCAATCACATGGTCTTTAAATTAAAATAATTCTCGTTTTAATACCAGAACTGGATAGATGCTTTACATACAATTTCTGTAATCCTTACACCAACTCTACAAAGTCTATTTTATAGAAGAGGAAACTGATTCTTACAGACATTACTCAAGGTCATGCAACTAGTCAGTGACAAAACCCAGATCTGTCTTACTGCAGAGCCCTTACCATTACCCAATATGCAACACTGACTCTGGAATAAAAGTGCCACACCAATATTTACCAATCACCATTTCTGTGACCCTGGGCAAGTTTTTAAGTCCCTCAGTTCCTCAGTCTTTTAATCAGTGAAATGAAGATGTTACATCACAAGTATTTCATTGCTGTGAAGATTAAATAAGATAATATATGTAAAAATTACCAACTATAACAGCTTTTATTATTACATTTACTAGATTTTATGCTCCTTCGACAGGTTCTTACACCTCCCATGTGTATTCCCTTCAACACCCAATAAAGGGTTTAATAGGAATTGAACATCATCTACTTGTGTTTGGAGATGACAGGAGACACCTTTTCCTCCTCTAAGGGGAAGCTTGGATCCATGAAGCCTGGATTAAGTCAATACCCACGATCCAAATCTTTATTTACAACACAGTGACAAACTCCAGGCACCCATCAAACACGAGATTTAAACAGCTCACGTAGCATTTAACTGTCTGGTGTTTCCTCTCCGACATGGCTTTTAGTGCTATACCAGTTTGACAAAGAGAAAATCACAAGTGAAAAATAACAACACATTTGTAGGAAAACATGCCTAGAAGGAGGGAAAGCAGAAAAAAGACCTGGTTTGTTATCAGAGTTAACAGAGACCTTATTGTTCTGTGTACTATCTGATTTACAGCCTCCTGATGACAATAATATCTACGATACTGTCTAACTCATCCCACTTTATGAAATTTATTTACTTTAAGAAGACGACGACCAATAACATATTTATTAAATTTCCTTAGGCATACTCATTTCACTTCACATCTTTGAATGGGAACAGGAAGTCACTTAACATCTTTGCTAATGATGGATCTGTTTTCCAGTCTGCGCAATGTGGGCTGATATTGTTTATTTTGCCTACTTCACAGGTTTTTTTGTGAAGGTCAGATGAAATAATATATGTGAAATTATTTTACAAATTATAAATATGTTACCAGAAATAACTAGACAGTCACCTACCACTTGTCCTTAGGTAAATGTCTGGTATTAACAAAACCGAGATACTGATTTCTCTGCATGTGCTCACTTTGTAGTACCAAAGAAAAATTTTTTAAAAAATCTTCTCATCTTCGAGAAGGACACCACAAATGTTTTAACCATAAAAGCTACAGAAAAGATAGTTGATAAAGTAGGCCCTTCCACAAGGGATCTATATTCCAACAAAAAATAGTTTCAGATGGTTTAGATATGCCTTCCTAAAAGTGTGAAAATGGACTATCAGGTGAAGATGTAGCCACACACTACATATGTGACAGGGGTCACATACTAGGTCATTTGACCCAGTACCTCACTCTCTGCAATATGCCAGGTAACTCAGATTACTAAAAACTAGTCCTTCTTCCTGCCTCACATTGGTCATCCCAGTTGCTTCTTCAACACTTGTGGCAAAATAAGAATAAGAGGAATTGAGAAAACAAAATTATTCTTAGATCCAGGACTGCTTATCACTTCTCTTCCTGTTCCTTGACTTAATGCCTTTCTGAACTAAGCATAGGAACCCACCAAGAGTTGATGACATAGTTTACTAGCTGACTCCTTGAGCCCAGAACTCCCTGAGCTGTTACCAACTTCCACCAAAACTTTAAAGAAACATTGCATGAATGTCCAAAAGTAGACTGAAAGCTATAAAGACCCAAGTCCATACAACAGTTTACAGATAAAAGTGTGTCCTCGCATCATTTTTATCATTTATCAGCCACCTTGAACTAGAAATACATTTTTAGCCACAACAGTAAGAAAAAAGGAAGAAACATAATAAGCACTTTGAGCAAATTTTGCTGGGGGCAAATACTTCAGATACTGCTAATTCTTGTTTCAGTACCAAGAGGCTTAAATTTGCCTTTGGGATAGAAGTGAACAATATAAATTGCTTGAGCACTTGAATTCTTAATTTCCTGTGAAATCTTGTTCTCCCCACATTTGGAACTTGCTAACATTTCTCTCATTTCAATAATCCTCTGAAAAGAATTCCCATTTTCCCAGAAGTATCCCCTAAGTAGATGTAATGCTTCTTTGTGTCAAGGCCATTGGCTTTTACAGTTTACCTAATTTCTGTACCCTTTTGCCAAAAAATAATTTATTGATGTTGGCAAAATCACTGCACCATCTTTGTCCCTGATTATGATTTGTAAGCTACTTAAAGAAAATGTGACCTATTAAGTTTTTGTATTGATGACATCTGTTCTAGTATTTTATTCAGCCTTCCTTTTTTTTTTAATTTTTAAAAGTTGTTTCTGTTTATTTAGGTTTGGCAATTTTTAAAATACCAAAGCACACCACGAAACGTACCCTCTGTTTAATGGTCTGATGGATGTGTTGACCTTGTCTTAAGGGACCCTGAATTACAACCAGGTTAATGTTTAAGGCCAACTTCAGTGTGATCTGTCTTGCTTTTCTAGGAACTTTTCCTGTATGAAATAATAATATGCATTACCAGTGAAGCCAAAGAAGCATACTCACCAAGTGAACATAAGGCACAAAGTATCCAAAAAGTGCAAGTGGTATTCCAACCGCCCAGACCGCATAAGCTGTCACCCTGAAGATGGCAAAATTGAAAATTTTTGTTGGAGGACTAAACTTCCTCCTGGAAAAGAGGGAGAATCTGTTGCCTCCTTTGGTTCCACTCTCTTTATCTTTGGCATTTGAAACAAGAGGTCGGTAAGTAAAGCTAGCCAGAAAGAGAACAAACATGAAGGCGCAGAGGACCCTCAGTGTGTAGAAGAGGCCCACGCTGTCAGTCAGAACCCTTAAGAGGAAAGGCAGCAACACTGTGAAGATGCTGCTGCCGGCGGTGACAATGCCATTCACCAGTCCAAGGCGCTTCTTGAAATAGTGTCCCAAAATGACCAATGAAGGCTGGTAGGCAAAGGAGCAGCCACAGGCAAAGAGGACTCCATAGGTAAGGTACAGAGGCTCGATGGAACTGTGTAGAGATGAAGAAGATGGAGAGCAGCTTTCATTATTTGTACCGAGTGCTTGGTAGAATAAAACCTCACAGTGAAGTGGGTTTTAGTTCATCGACATCTTTTATACAAATAAAGACTTACCAAAAAGAGGAGAAAAACTTAATACATCAAGAATCTGACACTAAAAATATTTTAATTTAACTTGAATGGATAATAAAATGCCTCAAGTATGTGAAAAATGACAAGTAAGGCCATCTGTGATTTTGTTCCTCTTCCTCTTTCCACGGCTTTCAGGTGAACCAAGCAGCACTCGGTAAGACCTGCTGTGCTCGCCACCACTCAGAAAGGGCAGTGCCGGGAAGGGCTTCAGTGACACTGACAGTGATTAAACTCACAAACAAAAAACCTCGTCTCCATAAAAGTTTTGAAAAATTATAATTTTACAATGAAAACTCATTATTTTATTGAGATTTCCCAGGCACTTACTAAGCAATCTATTCAAAGGAAAAGGTGCATTTGAAAATTTCTCCCCAAGGTTATGTCAGAAACATTTGCACAGAAAAGCAGTTGTACCTCATTTTTTTTTGGCCTAAGGGCTGTAGACCAACCTTCGCCCTGCATGGCACTGTTCTCAGTGTTGTGCAAGATAACAAGAAATTATATTCTGATTGCAGAAAGACTAAGTGAAGTGGGTTATTAGTGATCCCACTTTGTAAGTTTTAAGGCCAGGTAGACCTCAAAAGAATAATAAAGGATTAAGAATTTTATAGTTTAACCAAAAATAACTTAACTACACATCTCTTATGAATGCAAAGGATCATATTATTACATTCTTTCAAACAATTAAGGTAAGGCGTAAAAGAAAACTTAAGTTTTTTCTTTTGAAAAGTCCATTCAAAAGGCTATATATCAGTAGTAAAGGCAAATTATTTATTAGAAACTAACACAGATAAAGTTGGTTAATAATTAAATTTTGAACAATAATACTCGTCTAGCAATATGCTAAGGTAATCATAAGGAACTCTAGAATCTGATAAAATCAAAGCATGTTGGCAATCCTCTCTCCAGGAAGCCCTTCCCCCTCTAGTCACCCACGGCTGGAACAATCTCCAGAAGAGACTCTCACCCACGGCTGGAACAATCTCCAGAAGAGACTCAAGAGTCACTCCTAAGCTTTCCCAAATTAATTTCACCTCACTCTGATCACCCTTTACTGAATCTCCACTCTATTCCATAACATATATTTAGCAGCTATATATTCCAGGTACTTGGTGAGAAAAAAATATTAAAAATGTGAAAATGCCCTGCTCATAATCTGCTTAGTGAAACAAGACATCTACCCCAAATAATAATATAGAACAAAATAAAAATAATACTTTATTCATTCTGCCTCAGTTTTTCTTCATAACTGCAGTCTTCCAGGTAACTGCAACTTACTTTTTAAGGTGCTAATTTATTTTTATTTAACAATTTTAAGGGGAAAATCTAGATCCAGTATACATTTCTCTGCCTTTTTCAAAGCATATATTAAAAATAGTACTGACAACACAGTATCATCACGAACATCTGTATCTGAACAATTATTCCACAGCATTGTAAAGCTGTCAGTTGGAAAGCCAGGGATATAAATCAGAAACACTTTCTTGCACACTATTTTAAATAGTGAATGCTGTAGGAGAGAGATACTTCCTATCTCTCCTACAGAGTAAAGCACATAAGCACAAATGATGCCATTTTCACTGCTACTGAGCCTCTTTCGCTTCTAAATTTTCACCTCAGTAACAGCTCATTCCAGCTGCTGAAGTTTGACAACTGAAGTGCAAGTAAATCAGTAAATAACAATCGTGTGTGAAAAGGATTCGGAGCAGGAATCTTGATGTGACCTGGAGTTGCCAGAGAAGGCTTTCCGACGAAGGCAGAACTTGAACTACAGGAAAGTGGGTTCGACACCTGGAATTTATATCACATTTCCCCTTGCTCCCCTGAAAGCTTGGAAGCTTTCGAGCAGTGGGTTAAAAATGAAATTGAATGAAAAGTATGAGAGAGCTCCAAGCAAAAGCATTCAAATTATGAAGCTCTGACTTGCCGCTCTAGCCAACACTATTTAAGTCATACTGCTTATAGCTTGTGCAATGAAATGGAGGATTTCTCCTTGTAAACAGCAAAGTTTCTGAAGGAACAACTTTATGGTATCTAACAGTTCTTGAAAAGCAGCATGAAGAACCAAGTCCTTACCTTACAAAAGAACTGGACATGAGTCCAATGAATCCAACAGCAGCACCCACAACAGCTGTCTTCCGACAACCAAACATGTCTGTGAAGACACTGGCTATTGGGCAGCAAAAGAAAATCATTCCCATGGACAGAGAACTTACCCATGCTGTAAAAGAGGGACAAAAGGGACATTATGATATGGCAAACTGCATTTGTACTTATCCCATAGGATATAATACATATTTAGAACAATATTAGCGCAAAAAAGCTATTACTTTGGAATGGGAGGGAGTTGGAATAAATTAGAAACAAATCTGAATCACAGCTCAAAGGACGTGCCAGTACTAATTATAACTAGCACAACAGTTATTTGTGTTTAACTGAATTCCTGAAAAGTTTGTATTCTTGACCAAATCTTTCTCCTATGACCCAAACACTATTAATCTCTAACCCGCTATCTATGGTTTAAGCAACTTCTAGTCTATGGAAAGAAAGTCATTTTTTAAAAAATGAGAATATATTTAGGAATGCATGCCTCGGTGGTCAAACTGAAGAAATGATGACCACTGCAAGTCAGGATAGTGGTTAACGCTTAGGGGGAGGAAACAGAATCATTTGGACCCAGTAGTTAAGAACTGAACATCTGCCTAGAGTCTGGGCTTAGTTCCTGTGCTAAGGGAATCAAGACATACACAGGTAGACTATTTGTTGACCTGATAATAGCTCCTGGGTATCACTTTATTTATGAAACCACACATACATTTTTTTTTCTGAAAGTATGTTTTCTTTCACAAAAAAACTTAAGAATCAGAAGTCATAATTTCCTGTCCTGACTCTGTAAAAACTAAAATAAAAGGGAACCGAAAAAAAGAGAAATAAACACTGAATACAAATTAGAGTAATTTTCTGCCAAAGAAATGAGTGATCTCACAAGATATTAAGTCTATAAATTCTTCTTAAAAAATATAAAAAACAAATGGGACCTAAGTGAATGTGGGCTAAACAACAAACAGATTTAGGTCCAAACCCTTGGCCCTATAACTACAATATATCCTTAGGCAAGTCACTCCCCCTGAGTCTGCTGATCTTGAAAGAGGATCTAACACCTACCTTTTTTCCCAGCCCCAGCTTTGTCTCTTTCTGTGACCTCTTCTCCCCTTCCCTAGCTGCCATACTCTTTAAAGTACGTATGGGAAAGAGAGAAGCTGGAACTAGGAAGGCAGGTTCCATCGCAAGTGGTCCCGCCAAAAGACCTGTCAGATCATGTCTGAAGCGGACTCTTTTTTTCTCAGATGCACCTTTGTGGGTTCTTCAGAGTCTCACCTCAGAGACCTCTGGCTCTAGCTCCACTGAAGGATAATTCATTTTCCTCCTGGCTTTCTTGCTGTCACTTAAAAGGCCAACGGTTGGAGCTTCCTTGTCCTTGTAGACAGTGTATCTGGGCAGGAATCTAAACAGCTCCAGACTGCCCCTCTCCTCCACTAGGCCTGCCTCTGATGTACAGGAAACATTCATACTGCTTTGCCCTGACAAATGTGGGAGTGTAGACAAATTCCAACACAACCACCCCTTGGATAGCTTTGCCTATGGGAGCAGTTAGCCACAGCTATAGTTCTCTCCTTGTTGGATTTCTCAGGGGATTCAGACCCCAGTCCGCTGTGCCCCCTAACTGAAGAGAACTCTTTAAATCTCTAAATGGTCCCTCTCAAGTTCCTCTCACTAGATATCAAGTGAGAGAGCATGCACCCCTACTTCTCCCATGTCGTAGGAAGAAGCCACAGCATAACTTTCTGAAAGGATCCTCACAAAATCTTCTTCCTTGACCCATAATTGTCCTTCTTATGGGTTTTAGAGCCTCTAACTGGTTCTTGAAATATGTCACTTCTGAATTTCACCCTATTGTACCGTAGTGCCTTGGCTAAAATCCCAGCAGCACATTCTGTTATGATAATTAGCAACAGATGAAGTTAGTCCATCTTCTGATCGAATTCAAGAAAAAACTAATATTTGAATGAATAATTACTTGCCATTGTTAAATCACAAAATTTCTAGCTTTTATAAACTTTTAGCATGGCAACCCAGAGAATGCAAGGTCTTATGGGTTATGACTCACATCATAAAAATAACAGACTGCTATTGCCTTTCACCCCTGCCAAGTCTGTGATTATTATTAATAAAAACTCAATAAAGTTTCAAAGTAATATATTTGTATACTCAGAGATGATCTCATTTAATCCCCAAAAGTCTAGGTAGGTACTCTTACTAAGTTCACTTAACAACTGAGAAACTGAAGTACATAGTCACTACACCCAGCATGGTAAAATTTTTATTTAAAAAATGCAAACTAGCCCAGTCCCTCGATGAAATTCAACCAAACATCCACACAGGGTTTCCTATTATTGTTGAGAAAACAAATCTTTTTCAATGGAAAAGGTGTTATTTAAATTATAAAAGAGCAACATTCTCTCCCTTCCTATTAAAAGTGCCTATTACCTTCAAGGCACTATCCTAAGCTGTTGAGAATATAAAAACAACTAAGAGATTTCTCTACTTTCCAATAATTTCAGTCTAGTAACATATGCAAACCAAAATCCAATCAGAACACCATATAGAACATGATAAATGCCTTAAGAGATACAAATGACAAAAAAATATATAATACAGTCTTTAGAACGTGTTTGTATACATGTGTATGTGATATTATATATAGAGAAAATGTATAATAAAGTCTTTAGAATGTGTTTGTATACGTGTGTGTGTGATATTATAGAGAGAGACATCCAAGAAAGGCCATGTCGGGGAATCTTTTTCAAAAATACCAGGAAGCTTTCCAGTTTTCCCATTCAGATCCTTTGTTTCCTACTCCATACCAACAATGAATCCTCAGCTCTCAGTATATGGCCAAAGGAGAATACACATCACCCAAGGGAAGTGTTAGGTTTAATATATAAGATTTTCCTGCAGGGGCACCTGGGTAGCTCAGTCAGTTAAGTGTCTGTCTTCAGCTCAGAGCACGATCCCAGGGTCCTGGGACTGAGCCCCATATCAGGCTCCCTGCTCAGTGGGAAGTCTGCTTCTCTCTCTCCCTCTACCCCTCCCCCTGTCATGCTCTCACTCTCTCAAATACATAAAATCTTTAAAAAATAAAAAAAGATTTTCCTGCATATTAAGTAAAATAAAGGTGTTATAATTATGCAGATGTAAATGACTGCAAGGGCAAAGTGTTTACAATTGAAAATACTCAAAGGGAAGAACTACTATAGTTAGTTTAAGGTTGATATTCTTTTGCCCTTTTTTGGTAGATCCAACCCCCATTTCCACTTGATCTTGGCCTCTTTCAAGACATCTTTGCTCTGTAATATTTCAACATTGGTCTAATAGCTTCAAATAAAATGCAACAATACTATACAAAACTGAGATTAAACTGCAAAATATTATTTAATAAACACCCAATGACTCCTGGGGCATAGAGCTGTCTGGCAACTACACAAAAATTCGAGAATGAGTAGACTGTACTTGACCATTTCATTGCCACCCTAAATTTTATTTGGTAGTTATATTTCCACTAGGGAGTGGTTTTTAAATTATTTGCTTTGAGGGCACTTAGGTGGCTCAGTCAGTTGAGCGTCTGACTCTTGATTTTGGCTCAGGTCATAATCTCAGGGTTGTGAGATCAAGCCCTGTGTTGGGCTCCATGCTCAGTGGGGAGTCTGCTTGAGACTCTCTCTCATGCTCTGCCTCTCCCCCCACTCACACGTGCACACTCTCTAAAACAAATAAATCCTTTAAAAAAGTACTTGCTATCAAACATCTGTTAAAAGCATCAGAGTAAAGTGGTCGAGCAAACCCCGCTGCAGAGAACAATTATAATGTGTATGTTGAAAAAGACGTATTGAAACACACTGGAAAATGTCTTAAACAGTCAGAAGGTGGACGAGAGTTTACCCTTGAAAAGCTGAAACTAAAGAATTAAAAACTGTAAGTCTGTGGGCTTTTTTGAGAATCAACAAACTATAAAGGTGCTGGATAGACTATTAGAGACCAGACTAAAGAAAAAGTAGCAGCTAGAGAAAAAGAAAAGCAGCAGCTAGGAGCTGTAAAAACCAAACAGAGATTATGAGCTGCTGCACATCACAGAGTGACAGAGTTTGCAGCCTGAGTCCAGGCAAGCTAACTGCCTACTAGGAACAAAAACTCAATCTCTGGAAGAACACAACAGAATCAGAGTCTTACTTTAAAATATTGTCTATAATATCCATGTTTCAACCTAAGACTATTAGACATTCAAAGAAATAAGTAATATTAATTGACCCTGAATGAGCTACATATTGCATTTAGCAAAGATTTCAGAATGTTTATTATAAACATGTTAGAAGTATTAAAGGATAACATTTTCAAATAATTAAATGTAAAGTATAGTCTTACTGAGTATGCAGATAGGGAATCTCAACAGTGAAATGGAAACTACAAAAAAAAAAAACGGAAACTCTAGGAGTAAAAAGCATAATAACTGAATAATGCATTCAGAGGCTCACTAGCAGATTGATAACAAAAGATAAAAGAGAATATGGAAATCTGGGGACACCTGCATGCCTCAGTTGCTAAGCATTTGCCTTCGGCTCAGGTCATGATCCCTGGGATCGAGTCCTGTTTCAGGCTCCTTGCTGAGTGAGGAGCCCGCTTCTCCCTCTGCCTCCTGCTCCCCCTGCTTGTGTGCTCTCTCTCTCTCTGATAAATAAATAAATAAAATCTTAAAAAAAAAAAAAAGAATATGGAAATCTGAAGTCAGGAAATAGCCAATATCAAGAAGAGAGAGAAAAATAACATTAAATAAGATATTAAATAAGAATGAAAAAAGTCAGAAATCTGTGAGACAAAAATCAAAAGGCCCAACATAGGCACAACTGAAGTCCTAGAAGGGAAAAAGAGAAAGAAGCAGAAAACAAATGAAGAAATAATTAACAGACCCCCCAAAATCACAAATTTTGTGAAAAACATTAACAGATCTAAGAAGCTCAAAGACCCTCCTTAAGCAAACCACTCCTAAGCACATCAGAAACTTCACAATGCCAAAGATTAAGAGAAAATTTTGAAAGTGTCAAAAGAAAAAAATGACCTATTATATCCAGGGTAAACAATGATGCCATTGTCAGTTGGCGACTCATAAGAAATAATGGAGGAACTGTCCTATTCCATGTGCTGAAAAACGAAAAACTGTCAACCATGGATTCCATATCCAGTTAAACTATCCTTCAAAAAATGAAGACAAAATAAGAACATTTTTAGATAATAAAAACAGAGAATTTGTCACTAGGAGACTTCCACTATAAAAAATACTAAAGAAAGTGTTTCAGGCTGAAGGGCAATGATACCAGCTGGCAACTTGGGTGCAAAGGAAGGACTGAAATACACATACACATGCTTTTTCTGCATAATTTCTCTACAAAAACTTATGTGACTGTTTAAAGCAAATTATAACACTGTACATACATACACTACACAGTAACAACAGCACAAAAAATGGAGATAAATGTTATATACTGTTGCAAGTTTCCTATATTTCATCTGAAGCAATTCTGTATTAACTTAAGATGCATTTGGGTAGCTTAAAGATACATATTATAATCCCCAGAGTAAGCATTAAAAAATAATGCAGAGATATAGCTCAACAGCCAACAGAGAAATTAAAATAGATTACTAAAATTCTTTGATTAATGCAAAAGAAGGCAGAAGAGAAGGAACAGAAGAACAAAAAACAGATGAGACAAATAGAAAACGAATAGCAAAATGTCAGACCCAAATATGACCATATCAGTAATTACATTAATAAAAGTAGGCAAAAGACTCTAATCAAATGGCAAAGATTATCTGACTGATTAAAAAAACAAGAACCAAGTATATCCTGTTTAAAGAGATGCTTTTAAGTACGGATACACGAATCAATTGAAAATAAAAAGATGGGGGGAAAAGGCCATGTAAGTAACCTTAAGAAGGCTGGAGTGGCTCCCCTCGTTTTAGACAAAGAGACTAAGAAAAGAAGTGTTACTAGGAACAAAGAGGGATATTTTATAACGATAAAAGTGTCAATGCATCAGGAAGATATAACAATGATAAATTTATATACACTCAATAACAGAGCTTCAGAAATACAGGAAGCAATAAAATTTGATCCCTACTTTATACCATATTTAAAAATTACCTCAAAATAGATAAAACTTAAATGTGAAGACAAAAACTATTAAACTTCTAGAAGAAAACACTGGAGGAAATCTTTGTGACCTTGGGTAGGCAAAGATTTCTTAAATACAATATTAAAAACAATCCATAAAGTAAACGTCATCAAAACTAAGAACCTCTCTTTGAAAGACACTTTTTTAAACATTTATTTATTAAATTCAATTACCATATAATATATTATTGGTTTCAGAGGTAGAGGTCAGTGGTTCATCAGTCTTATATAATACCCAGTGCTCATTACATCACATGCCTCCTTAATGCCCATCCCCCAGTTACCCCATCCCCCCATCCCTCTCCCTTCCAGCAACCCTCAGTCTGTTTCCTACGCTAAAGAGTCTCTTATGGTTTGTCTCCCTCTTTGATTTCATCTTCTTTTATTTTTTCCTCTCTTCCCCTATGATCCTCTGTTTTGTTTCTTAAATTCCACATTATGAGCGAGATCATATAATAATTGTCCTTCTCTAATGGACTTATTTTATTTAGCATAACACCCTCTAGTTCCATCCATGTCATTGCAAATGGCAAGATTTCTTTTTTTTTTTTTTTTTGATGGCTGAGTAGCATTCCATTATGTGTGTGTGTGTAAGAATACACACACACACACACACACACACATACACACACACATCTTCTTTATCCATTCATGTGACGATGGACATCTGGGCTCTTTCCATAGTTTGGTTATTGTGGACATTGCTGCTATAAACATTGGGGTGCAGGTGCCCCTCCGGATCACTACATTTGTATCTTTGGGGTAAATACCCCGTACTGCAATTGCCCAACACATGTCATAGGGTAGCTCTATTTTCAAACTTTTGAGGAACCTCCATACTGTTTTCCAGAGTGGCTGCACCAGCTTGCATTCCCACCAACAGTGTAGGAGGGTTCCCCTTTCTCTACATTCTTACATCTGTCATTTCCTGACATGTTAATTTTAGCCATTCTGGCTGGTGTGAGGTGGTATCTCATTGTGGTTTTGATTTGTATTTCCCTGATGCTGAGTGATGTTGAGCATTTTTTCATGTGTCTGTTGGCCATTTGGATGTCTTGGAGGGGGGGATGTCTGTTCGCGTCTTCTGCCCATTTCTTGATTGGATTATTTGTTCTTTGGGTGTTGAGTTTGATAAGTTCTTTGTAGATTTTGGATACTAGCCTTTTATCTGATATGGAAAGACACTGTTAAGAGGATGAAAAGACAAGCCACAAACTGGGCAGAAAGATCTGCAAATATCTAATAAAGAACTTATATCTAGATTATATAAAGAATTCTTAAAACTCAATAAAAAGTATGCAACCCAATTAAAAAATTGGTAAAAGATCTGAAAAATCACTTGACAAAAAAGATATATAAATGGAAAATATGCATATGAAAATGCTCAACATCATTAGTCATTACAGAAATGTAAACTCATAAAGCAATAAAAAAACCACATACACCTATTAGAATGGCTAAAATGAAGGGCTAATCATACAAGTGCTGGGGAGGACACAGAGCAACTGGAACCATCACACACTGCTACTAGGAATATAAAATTGTTCAATCACTTTGGAAATCAGTTTAGAAATTTTCTTTTTAAGTTAAACTACCCCTACCATATGACCCAGCCATTACTAGGTATTTATCTAAGAGAAACAAGTACACAAAAACTTGCATACAGACATTTATAGCTGCTTTATTTCTAATAGTCAAAAACTAGAAAGAATCTAAGTGTTCAGAAATAAGTGACTATATAAACAAATTAAGGTGTATTCATACAATGGAACACAACCCAGCAACACAAACAGGAGTGAACTGATAAATACAACAACATGAATGAATACCAAAATAATCACACTCAGTGAAAGATCAAAACAGTACATGAAGTATGATTCCATTCATACAAAATTCTAAAAAATACAAATTAATCTATAGTGACAGGAAGCACATCAGTGTTTACCTGGAGGAGGGAAGGAGCTAGAAGAGGGATTACCAAGGGGCACAAAAAAACCTTTGAGGGTGATGGTTATGTTCATTAGCTTAACTGTAGTAG
Source organism: Ursus maritimus (assembly GCF_017311325.1). Classification (NCBI taxonomy): domain Eukaryota; kingdom Metazoa; phylum Chordata; class Mammalia; order Carnivora; family Ursidae; genus Ursus; species Ursus maritimus. Next base: position 21,788,793 of record NW_024423675.1, on the reverse strand, counting down.
GGGTTTCACTGGTATATACATATGACAAAACTCATCTAGTTACCTACTTTACACATGCAGTTTATTACATATCAATTATACCTCAATAATGCTGATTAAGAAATGAACCTATATAGATTTCAACAAAAAACAGATGTCATAAAAAACAAACACATAAAACAAAACAGAACTAAACAAATCCACAATCACAGCTGTATCGTTAGCACATCTGTCTCAGTAGTAGAAATAAGAAGACCAAAAAAATCATTAAAATACAAAAGTCTGAGGACACTATAAACCATTTTAACCTGACATTTATAGAACACTATATCCAACAACAAATGCCAGGAAAAGTGTTAATCACCAATGATTAACTCACCAAGGGTGGAGTTGAGACAGATGGAAGAGAACATTTCTGGAATGTCTCCTAATCCATGGAAAGGACCTGCAGAGAATTGTCATTAGCTCCTCGGGCAATCCTGTGAGGTATTATCTTCATTTTAAAGATGGGGAAAAAGAGATTAGGGGTCCTAGGCAACTTGCCAAGGTTATATAACTTTGGTGGGATTCAAACTAAACATCCAGGTTGAAGACATGCCCAGGGCACCTGGGTGGCTCAATCAGTTAAGCATCTGCTTTTGGCTCAGGGCATGATCTCATCAGGGAGCCTGCTTCTTCCTCTCCTGACACTCCCCCTGCTTGTGTGCTCTGGCTCGTGCGCACGCTCTCTCTCTCTCAAATAAATAAAATCTTTTTTAAAAAGTTTTAAAATAAAGAAGACATGCCCAAGAGTCCTTCACTAAAAAACACCCACCAGGCACCCACAGCCAGGCACCATGTTTGAAGTTGTTGATAAAAAGTTATCCCTTCCTGGAGAAGCTCACAATCCAGCTAAATGAAGACAAAACCCAAACCTCAATCAAGATGGCACAGTGAATTTCACAGTTCCAGGCATCATGCTCTGTTTCAAACACAAAGTAATGATACAATTAGAATACACATATATATTTTTTAAATGATACAAAAAAGACCTAGTCATGGGCTACAGACTACCTGCAAAAAGGGATGGGCTAAGGTGAGCCTGCTTTCTGGAGTGCAGATCTGGAAGCAGGCATTGGCCATTTTTAAGAGGACTAAAAGTACTCCCCGTGAGACAGAAGAAAGCCAAGCTCACTGACAAGGGCCAGAGCTGGAATGCCCCCACACCCTGCAAAAAGGAGACTGGAGGCAAGAGTGAGCTGCGTGGGAATTAAGTGATTTCTATCCAGATTAAAGATTTAGAATCCTACAAGCCTCTAAGGGAAGGGAGGATACAGCCTCAGCCTCATGAGTAGGCCTGAAACAAGGTCCCAAACTGGCTCTCTGGCTGGTCTGCGAGATTTTTAGTGTTACTGTGGAACAAGAAGCTTAAAAGACCTTGTTCTAAACTGGGAATTTAGGGAGTCCAGTAGAAGACCCATTAGGAAGGGAGGGTGAGGAAGGAGGGAATCAAACAAAACAATATACCTCCCACTCAGAATGATTCTGTAAACTCAAAGTCCAAAAAACTAAAGCCAGTCCCATGCGCACAAAGATTGCCAAAAAATCACCAATTAGCAAATATAGTCACTCCAGATGAAATTAATTCTGTAGACCAGTGTGACTACCACTACAAAATGAGTATGTTTAGAACTTTCAAAGAAATAAATAAAAGAATATTTTCATTAAAAAAAAAAAAACTATGAAACAACCAAATTAAAACACAGGAAAGTGCATTTAAAAAAGAATATTAATTAGAAATCCTGGATATGAAAAAAATAGCCACTGAAATACAAAAATTCAATACCTGAAGAAAACTTTTTATTCCAGATTATAACCTAAGTATGAAAATCATTTTTTAAAGATTTTATTTATTTGAGAAAGAGTGAGAGAGAAAGTGAATGACAGACAGAGAGAGAAGGAGCAGGGGGAGGGGCAAAGGGAGAGGGAGAAACAGACTCCTCACTGAGCAGGGAGCCCAATATGGGGCTCCATCCTGAGACTCCAGGATCATGACCTGAGCCGAAGGCAGATGCTTAACCGACAGAACTACTCAGGTGCCCTCCCCCTCCAAAATGTCTCTTTTTTTTTTTTTTTTTAGATTTTATTTATTTATTTGACAGAGAGAGACAGCCAGCGAGAGAGGAAACACAAGCAGGAGGAGTGGGAGAGGAAGCAGCAGGCTCCCAGCGGAGGAGCCCGATGCAGGGCTCGATCCCAAAACGCTGGGATCACGCCCTGAGCCGAAGGCATACGCTTAACGACTGAGCCACCCAGGCGTCCCCCGCCCCCCCGCCTCCAAAATATCTTGAACTCATGATAGAAAAGTATTTCCAGACATAGGCACAAACCATGAAGAAAAACATAGATAAAATTTATAATTCTTATGGAAAAAAGGACCCTAGAACCAAAGCAAAAAGAGATGAGCCACAGGATGGGAGATCACTGCAGGGCATATAAGTAGTAAATTATTCTCATCTTGCATTTATAAAGAGAGGTTATAAATCAATAGGAAAAAAGACAACCCAATAGAAAAATGGGCAAAAGAGCTCAGCGGAAATATACAGAAAAGAAAACCCAACAGCCAATTGACATTTACAAAGATGTTCATTAGTAATCAGAAAAATGCAAATTAAAAGAATAATAACAGAGCATAATTTGGCAACAAATAAGAAGTCTGACCATACCAAATTTTAATGAGGCTATGGGAAAATGGGAACTCCTATGCATACCAACCACTGAAATAACCATTGTGAATAGCAAGTTGGCAACATCCAGGAAAGCCAAGGACATGCATACTCCACATTCTAGCAATTCCACTCCCAGTTATGTACTCCAGAGAAATTTTATACATGTGCACAAGAAGAACATGAATAAAAATGTTCAACGAAGCGTTGTTTGTAATAGTGAAAAAAAATGGCAACAGCCTAAATGCCCATCAGCATTAGAATAAAGAAATGTCAGTGTTAATATCCAATGGAATACAGACTCACACATGTAGTAATACTATAAAACATGATGGGAATAATAAAAGCAAATTCAGCATGGTGATTACCTCTGGGAAGGCATAGATGAAGATTAGAAATGAAGAAGGAGTACACAGGTGACCACTACAAGTGAGTCTAATATTTTATGTTTTAAAAAGGAGAAAATATTAGAATCTGAGTACTGAGTAATAGTTATCTAGAACATGCATTTGTTGTTTTATTTGCTACATTTTTGTTTGTTTGAAATACTGAACAAAAAAAGAGACAAAGTTAGTTTTCAGATCCTCAAAAGGTTCCCCGTAGTATTCCTCTAGAATACTAGAGGAGGTAGAAGAACTATTAAAAAGGGCTAACATATGGCGCCTGGTTGGCACAATGGGTTGAGCAGTCACCTCTTGGTTTCGGCTCAGGTCATGATCTCTTGGTTGTGAGATGGAGCCCGCGTAGGTCTCCACGCTCAGTGTGGAGTCTGCTCAAGATTCTCTCTCCCTCTCCCTCTCCCTCTGCCCCTCCCACTCGTGCTCTCTCTCTCCCTCAAATAATTTTCTTTTTAAAAAAGGGCTAAAATAGGGAAAACAATTTCAAACTCCTTCCATTTATAAAGCTCACTATAAAAATGACAGACTATTCTGGCAAAATTGAAATCGTCAAATCCCATATATTCCACTGCTCTGGAATTAAAGCTTCTCTTCACATTATATCATCAATAATTCTTTTTAAACATCAAATATATATTTAAATATATGTTTAAAACATTGAATTAAAAAAATACCAAGTAACAATAGAAGAGCTATTATCCGGAAGTGATGGAGGCATCACTCCTGTATAGCCATTTTATGGTTGCTTACAGATGAGAAAGACTTTCTTTTTTTTTTTTTTTTTTTTGGCACTTTAAGTTCACAGGTGCTGGCAGTTAGGAGCATAGTTCCAACGCTTGTTGTGGCACAGATCTGCCTTAAGACTACAGGTAGTTTGAGGTTATATTTTTATGGTTTCACTGATACTGCGTGGCTAACTTGTATCTACAACTCTTGGACACCCCATTCTCAAATAAAAATACCCAAGTCTTACCTCATCAACAGTAAGATAAAAACTTGAGACTTCTCTTTTTTATTTTTTTAAGGTTTATTTATTTTATAGAGAGAGTGAGTGAGCGAGCATGAGTGAAGGGAGGTGCAGAGGGAGAGGAAGAAGGAGAGAAGCAGACCCCACACTCAGCAGGGAGCCCCACACAGGGCTCCCTCCCACAACCCTGAGATCATGACCTAAGCCAAAACCAAGAGTCAGATGCTCAACTGACTGAGCCACCAGGCACCCTTGTCTTCTCTACTTTTTTAAAAGTAAACTTCTTAGAATAGTGTTAGATTTATAGAAAAAGTGTGAAAACAGTACAGAGGGTGCCCATATACTCCACATCCAGTTTCACCCATTATTAACATCTTACAGTAGTATGGTAGATTTGTCACAGTTAATGAACCAACATTGATACATTACTCAGTTTATACAAAGTCCATACTTTATTCATATTTCGTTAGTTTTTACCTAATGCCCTTTTCCTGTTCTAGGACACCACATTATATTTAGGCATCTTGTCTCCTTAGGCTCCTCCTGACTGACCGTTTGTCTGACTTTTGTTTTTGAAGACCTTGACAGTATCGGGGAGTACTGATCAGGTATTTTGTAGACTGTCCCTCAACTGGGATTTGTCTGATATTTTGCTCATGGTCAGACTACAGTTATGCGTTTTTTGGAAGGAAGACCACAAGAGTAAAGTGCCATTTCATCACATCATATCCAGAACACATAGTATCACAATATGACTTATCACTTTTGATATTAACCTTGATCACCCGGATGAGGTAGCATTTGTCAGGTTTCTCCACTGTAAAGTTTACCTTCTTTCCCCCTTTTTCACCCCACATTCTTAGAAGTCACCAAAGACAACCCACACTTAAGGAGTAGGGAATTATGCTGTACTTCCTTGAGGACAAATTATCTACCTACATAAATTACTTGGAATTCTTCTGCACAGATTTGTCTATTCTCCCACATTTACTTATTTGCTCAATCATTTACTTATATCAATATGGACCAATGGGTATTTATTTTATACTTTGACTTACAATCCAGTACTACCTTATTTATTTTGTTGGCCATTGGGAACTCTTTCAGTTGGCTCCTGTGACCCTTTGACATACCCCAAATATTGTGGAGGAGGGTTTTGTGTGTGTGTGTGTGTGTGGATTTTGCTTTGTTTTTTGAGCATGTCCTGGCTTTCAGGTACTATAAGATGCTCCAGGCTCATCTTATATATTTTCTGCCCCAGTCCTAGAATCAGCCACTTCTGTAAAGAGCCCTGGTTCCTTTTGGATAATGGTATTAGAAGTCAAGACCTGGGTGCTTAGTGTGCTTGTTGCTACGCTTCTAGGCCCTCTCAGGTCACAGAGCTAGGTAATGCATGTAGGTACATCAACCCATGTATATACACATTTCTATAAATACTGCCTATACCTAACCATCCAGATCTATATTAAACTAATAAACAAATTCATGTTGATTCCTACAACCCTAACCCATTATCACACAAATCATCCTAGCCTTCTCCATTGCTTGTCTGTAACCCTCCATTACCACAGTGAAAAATCTCAGAATCTCCTATTTTTCACCTCAGAAAGTTACACAAGTAAAAGAAGAAATGAACTTACGCTTTAAGAGGAAATCTCTTCTCCAAATAACCATATTTTTCTGTTTAGTAAATACAGAACTTCAAAGCAGCACTTTGCTTTGGATGAACACCCAGATGTTCACTTCCCGATATTTCCAGGTCATGGCATACACAGAAAATAATAACACTTGTAGAGACCACTGAGGTAAAATGGACAAGGTTGCTCATGGCTGCAGAAAATGGCTCAGGAACTTGGGACTTGGGAGTGCTGAGGGGATCAGCACTGACACTCACCTGCAACCGTTTACCTCACTTGGGAAGCACTGAACTGAAGTAACATGGCTCTAACAACTACAGAGATTTCTGGAATCGTGTACCACAGACTACTCCCAAAAATATGAAAAGTAACAAAGTCCAAGGTTGAAAAATTCACAATACAGCCTACTCATATCAACGCTGGGTCTCCAGGGTTCATCTTTAATTTACAGCTCTCAGAAATTCGAAGATAGTTGAGTTTGTAGGGTTTTTTTTTTTTTTTTCACTCTTAACTTGACAATTCCAGCTTCTATTGCAAAGTCCTCACTCCGATTTATTGAAACTCACACTAAGAGTAATGAACATTTGGGATGCCTGCGTGGCTCAGTCAGTTAACTGTCTGCCTTTGGCTCAGGTCATCATCTCAGGGTCCTGGGATTGATCCCTATGTGGGGCTAGCAGAAGCCTGCTTCTCTGTCTCCTCCCTGCTTGTGCGCACTCTCTCTCTCTCCCTCTCTCGCTCTCAAATAAATAAAGTGAGTCTGCTTAAGCTTCTCGGTCTCCATGAGAGGATGCCAACCTGACAGCCTGCTAGTTTGATCTCTAAAGGAGATGAATCCAGTGTAATTCAAAGTAAAATACCCACAGGACAAGTCCTAAACTCCTGGGCAGCTCTTGTCAAAAGCCCTGTTGAAAGCAATGGCATTTAAAGATGGGGAAATTGTGCAGTGTACTCTCCACATCACCCTTAGATTAGGCGAGACCTGGAACCTGTGAACTCGGTCAGATCACACTGGACCCTGATAGCACTGCTTTCAGAGTTGTCCCCTGATGCCACAGCCTCAGCTGTCATCAAGAGACACTTAGAGAAACTGCCTAATGAAATCCATTATTACATCCACCATAAAGGTAATGCCAACATTCTTTCCTTCATTCCTCAGTGCTTCCCACAAGAAACTTCGAGTTAGGAAACCCTTCACTTGCTTGAGTAATAAGTAAATTTTCTCCTCTTTATCCACCTCCACCATATCTCCCTTTTCATTCTGGTTGCCAGGAAGCCTGGAGTCATTTTTGTTATTGCACTATAACAATACGGGCCCTGAATGGTTTACATATTAATTAGGTACTATTTTCCCTGGTCTTAACCCCACACTATACATTTTCAATGGTTCCTGATTTCTTATTTTCTGCTCCTATCTTACCATTTTATTTGTGTAGTGTTCCATGCTTCTGAAAACCACCTCAAATCCTTTGTGGAATGAGGTACTTAAATTAATACAAATATAATCCTATTATTACTATAGTTGTTTAAACTTGGCAGTAATGACAGGATTAATGGCCTACAGTGGGCAACCTGGTTAAGAGGAAAATTTTTACTACATTCTTATAGAAGAGATTGAAAAATATTCTCCAAAATACAAAGAAAATAAACAACTATTCTTTCCCTGAACATCATTTTCTTTTAAGACACTAATGACATAATTTTAAATTCTAGGCCATGAAAAAAAATACTTTTCTAATTAGATCCCCGTCAAACACCCATTTTCTCTATACCCATTTCTGTGTATCTCTTCTCCACCATGGTGAACTTTTATCTCTTTTCTTAACCACAAGAACTATACAAGGATTAAACTCTACAAGAATTAAAATCATACCTGTCGGTAGGAACACTAAAAATATACTCAGGACAAGCACCTTGTCTTGTAAGGAGAAAGGAAAACTAGCATTTAGTGAGTCTCTACCACGTGGCAGACAGTATGTGGGGCACTTTATATTCACCACTTGATTCAATCTTTGAAGCAACCCCAGAATATAGACAATATCCCTGTATTACAGTGTCTGAAATAGCCAAAGCTCAGGGATTAAGTGGTTTGCCTAAGGGTACTCAGCTATTTAAGTGGAAGCCTCTAGACTTACACCCCATACCGTCTGGTCTAAAGCTCTCCTCTGTCTATTCCTTCACCCCTTGTAAACGACCATACTGCTTTTATAAGCTCTCGTCAGCGCACCTAAGCTAAAGCTAGGGAACATTTTAAAGCTAGGAGAACAAGTCAATAACCCTTCAACAGGATGACAAGGATCCATAAAAATGCTTCTACGGAAGAACAGGTTAGAACCAAGCTTATCCAACTGGCCTTCGGTGTTCTCTCCCTCCTCTGCTTCTGCAGCACTTACAATGGGTGCCACTCACGGTCACCGACCCGAGGTTCTTCACCCTATGCATTGTCTTCACACACACACACACACACACACACACACACACACACACTTGTCTCTCCAAACCTCAATTTCCTAAATGCCACCACCCTATGTTACATATGCTTTCCCCCTTCCATTCTCCATATTATAGTAGTTAATCAAAATGGTATCAAATGAATGAATGGGAACATTCAATCCTTGAGAGGGAAGTGACTGCTGGATATACACTGTCAGATCACTCTACTTTACTCAAAGAAGGCTGCATCTACCTCCTTTGTCCACGGTAAGATATATCTCCCTTACTGCAGCAGCAGGACCTCTGAGAAGCCAGAAGAGAGCTCCTTCACGTACAATTAAAAGTACTTACAGCATAGTGTCAACAATTTCTGTATTACTTTACTTCTCCCACAATGAAACAATCCTGATTCATTAAGACGTTTCTTGAATTTCTCAGTATAACCTGTTCTGCTGTAAGATTCACAGAACTAAGTCCTCAGTAACACTGAAGGATTTTTTTTAAGTTATCTCATAAAATGTTGAAAAGAGCATAATTAAGGTAAGGGCCAAGACATGAAAGGAAACAAGTTCCATCAGATTTGTATGTGACACATTCATTCATTATTTATCAAAGGCCTGTAACACATATACTGTTGCTGTTTTAGGTGCTGAGGAGACAGAGCAATGAACAAAACAGACACAAATCCCTGCGCTCATGGAGCTGCCCTTCCACTGGGGGACAAAAGGCTAGGGAGAATGGTTGATGTACTGGCTGGAAAAAATCAAGACTTGAAATCAGTATCAAGAGAAGACCAAAGCAACAAAATCAAATTTAATGGAGAATATATATATATATATATATATAGCATTTTACATGTAGAGTCCAGGAAATTAATGGACAAATATGAATGAGAAGGGGTAATACAGCTTTATTCAGGCAATAAATATGTACTGAGTCACAGACTCTGCTGGGCACTGGGGATCTCAAGTCCCTAATCTCTAGAAGCTCATAATCAGGAGAGACAGACAGACAAGGACAGAGCAGTATACAGTGTGATAACCGACCAAGGTATGAACCATACATTGGCACCACTTAGAAGGGGTACCCACCCCAGGACACTCTTTCCTCAGGGTAACACCCAAACCATCTTAAAGGGTGAACGAACAGCCCTTAGTCAGGCAAGGACTGGGGAAAAGAGGCAGGAACATTTCATGTAGAGGGAACAGCATGTACAAAATTAATATCTATATTAATAGATATAATATTGTGGTTCTTGAAAGGTACAACCAGAATCACAGTACAGGTGTGTCTGTTGTTCTAAGAAGTCAGAGTTCATACATTAGATGTTAAGGAATCATCAAGTTTTAACCTGGGAATTACATGAGCAGATGGTATTCTAGAAACTCCACTCTGTGAACAGTTTAGAGAGAGGACTATTCATGGAGGAGATTGGGAGGGAGGCAGCTGCAGGCTGCTACAAGCGGCGAATGACGATGGTGCAAACTCAGAAGTAGCAGGGCATCCAAAGGGACAGATTGGAGATGTGGGTGGTGGAATCAACACAACTTAGACTGGTTAGTTATAAAAATAAATAAATAAATAAATGGAGTAGCAGTAAGGTTGACACTTAAGAGATCTGGCTAGGCGACAAAGTGAAGGGGAGGCAGAGTCTAAGAATAAGGAAAATGAATGGGTTTGGGGAGCAGGGAAAGGGAAAGATGAGTTTATTTGAAAATGCCAGCAACTACTCAGTATGCCTGGATGTAAGGCAAGATTCTTCTGCCAAAGCTGCTCCTCAGGAGTAACTGAAAGAACTGCTTTATATTAAAGCGGTAGCTGCTTTATACTAAACTCTCTTTCAAAAGTTTCCATACACGGGGCACTTTCTCAATCTCTATATTTTGAACAAATTACTGTTAGGGAAGTTACAAATAAGCCTCAAACTACCTCAACCACTACCTACTGTTGTTGGTTTTGGATCATACTAGAGATCACCTGATGGACGGGATTGGTAAAAAGGAACAAAAAAATTTAACACGTTTTAACAAAATAAAAATTATAAAAACAAAAAAATTAACACGTTTATGTATTTCCCTGAGAGCACACTTCACACTTGCATGTTTGGATGTTACAAATTTCAAAAAGCAACACAGTGAGTAAGCACTTACGTTGTGGAGATCACAAATATGCACCCAAAGGACAAAACATCTGTCCTCATGATGTACCAGTAGAGACTTGCCACAAGGAACCTTGCTGGTTCCTAGCCTTTTGCTTCCATTCAGGGACTTCCCAGCAGAGACAAGGCCGTCTCCAACCCCTCAGCAACTGCTCCTGCGGGAGATGACTGTCTGCTTGGTGCCTTTGCTGGGAGGAACTGAATATGCTCTGTCAGCCCCTTCTGAGCCTCAATGCTTAGTAGTGGCCTGTCCTCAAGAGGTCCAAATTCTCTGATCATCCATGATATAAGCTTACAAGGCAAAGCCTGCAGGAGAGATTTACAGCTGACCTGTAACTGCCACACCAGCCCTGTCCCTTAATGCAGAGAGAGATATCAGGTGGCCATAGACCACAATGATATTGATGATGATGACAGCTGGAATTTACTTAAAACTCACCATATGCTGGACACTCTACATGCTTCACATATATTCGGTCATTTAATATTCACAGCAATCCCATTAGGTAGGATACTCCTGAGAACACTGAGATTTAAAAACCTGCTAAAGGGGCGCCTGGGTGGCATAGCAGTTAAGCGTCTGCCTTCGGCTCGGGGCGTGATCCCGGTGTTGTGGGATCGAGCCCCACATCGGGCTCCTCGCTATGAGCCTGCTTCTTCCTCTCCCACTCCCCCTGCTTGTGTTCCCTCTCTCGCTGGCTGTCTCTATCTCTGTCAAATAAATAAATAAAATCTTTAAAAAAAAAAAAACCTGCTAAAAATCACACAAATCTAGTAGGAGGTAAGGCTGCAATTCGAGCCGAAGGCCCTCACTCTTAGCCACTAGGCTATGTTGACTTAGAAATGACCTAACCAAAAATCGTTGTATTAAGAGGATGAGAAAAAAGGTAGTATGAAAGAGTTGTATCTTCATCCTCCATAGAAGGAAGTCTTCAGATAAGTTTGAAAATTCAAAATACAGCCATATTCTATAGAAATTTTTTTTAGAAATATGAAGACAACCATAAGAAATTGTTAAACAAGTTGGAAGCAGTGCCTTTGGAACAGAATAACCAGGGTGAGGGGGAGTGGGATAGGGCAATGCTACTTTTTATTAGGACTTCTAGAAAGAAGTCTTTTACACTATATACATATATAACTGATAATCATAATTAACTTTAGCAAATTGATACCAAAGTTTGTTAGAATTAATCAGGGTATATGTCTAATCTGCTTTTAAAAATCATATGACCCCATTATGATAGAATAACTCAACAGAACTACCCAGCAGACAGCCTAAGCTGAGAAGATACCACTGGGAATGGAGGGTCATAATGGTGATATGCCCTGGCTCAAGATTTGACAACTCTGATCCAAATTCCTAGGAAGAGAAGAAATCCAGATATCAAAGAAAAAGGTAGATTCCCTAAGCCCAGTCAAAACACAGCTTGTCCTGAAGAGGGGTTGAAGGGGTAACATGAAGTAGTCTTATGCTAGGGGGCCCTGGGTGGCTCAGCCGGTTAAGCGTCTGCCTCTGGCTCAGGTCCAGCCGATATCCGCATCTGGCTCCCTGCTCAGCAGGGAGCCTCCTTCTCCCTCTGCCCCTCCCTCTGCTCGCCTGCTCGTGTTCAATCTCTCTCTAAAATAAATAAATTAAATTAAATTAAATTAAAAAGAAACATTCTTATGCTTGGAACTGGTTTTATCTGAGCTAAAAACCTACTTCAGTTACTAACTTGTCTTTCTGTTTTCCAGGGTTAGATGTTCTGGCAACTATCCTTCCGTTAACAACACAAGAATATCTGCAATGTTAAGGGGAAGAGGAGGGTTAAAGTCATTACCATAAAGCAAACCAGAGAACAGTCCTGACTATGAACAGGCCATTTGCCCGGCAATGTCAGTTCTGCAAAGGAAGGTAAATATCAGGCCAGCAAAAGTAGAGGAAGACAATTATTTCAAAAAAGTCCCTTGTGAGAATTGGGAGAATTTGAAATTATAAAGCTTTATCCTGCTATTTAATACTTAATAGTATTAAGCAACATGTTGTTTTAAGAGGTAAAAAGGAATATTCGACCTCACAGAATTGAGTAACAAAGATCATTCTGGACAGCTACAATATCCCCATTCCCTTAAAACGGGAAGAAAGACCTGTTTACTCCTTTCAAAGGGGTTTATCTGAGTACAAGTAATTTAAGTAGGTCTAGGATAAACTCTACAGTAAAATTTCCTATTAATCACAAACCATGATCGCTTTGGCACCCCAGAACTTTGTATACGTTTCCTACAGAGTTTTGTGCTAAAGCAACATTTAGTAATGCTTACTATGTACCAGGAACTGTGCAGGTGCCGCATACGCATAACTCATTTAATCCTTACAACAACCCTAACTGAAGCACTCTTACTATCCTTCTATAAAGGGGGAAACTGAGGCAAAGGCTTGTTAAACAACTTGCCCAACGCGAGACACAGGTGGAGGACAAAAACCCAGACAGTCTGGAGGCCATGTTCTTAGCCACTACACATACCCACCAAGAACCCAGTTTTTGTAAAGTGCTACAGCAAACCTTTTGGAGACACATGAAAACACCTCCTCCTAAAACGGTCATGTACAAACAAGTCTTGATGTTCTAAGAAAGCATCAACCTACACAAGTTTGTACCTAACAGATGGATTTCTGTCTTGGTGAATCAAATGTCTCCTTGCCCTGCCCTAAGTACCAACTAAACAAAGATGCTCTGATAAGAACATTCCTTGCCACAAGTAATTCTGCCAGGGAGTTATTTACTATTGAATGGCAGGAAATCATGAGAGAAGTTAAACTGCCAAGATAAACCACAAACTGCATATATGGCTGGGTTGCAAGCCAGAGCTCTCACTCACATTCCTGCTTGACTGGAGTTAGGACCTAGATCATCTTTTACATGAAGAATTGATAAAAACAAGTTGAATTGATGAATGAAAAAAAATACTTAACAAAACCACTCATCCTTTGTTCTGTTCTACTATATTTAGAAATCTTGGTCTTGCCATAGCATAAGATGAAAGACTGTTCTTAGCCAAGTCAAAACTAGCTCTGCCATTCTGCTTAATCTTAAAATCAAATTTAAAAAAATACACACCTACTGAAAGTATAACAGTAAAAAAGTAGACTCATGATCAAGTAAGGCCTAAAGAAAGGCAGGATATGATGAGAAGCAGTCCCTTAGAGCCCCACAAGAGGGACCCCGGCCCTAGACTCCTGCAGATCACATGCTCCTAACAACTCTCCTTAAAGAACACACGGACGCTCAGTACTGACACAGTGAGACTTGTAACTCTGAACACGTGTTCTTGTTCAGGCCTCAGAGAAGCACATCTCCATATATGTTGTCCTATGTCCACAAAAAAGGGGATCTCATCTAAATTCCATGAAGTTGCAGCTGTGCCACTGCAAATCACTTAGGTAAGAAAAAAAAAAACCTTATAAAAAAGCCTTCTTCTAAGAGAACATGATTGCAATAAATTCTTGCACAATGAAGTTTCACTTCCAAGTAGAGCTAGGTATTCATTTTCTTGCTTTTCTTCCTGTTCCAATTCATGGTTCTGGTGATACTCACTAATTAGCATGAAATTCACAGCCATTACACATGGAGAAAAACATTTTGCAGCATTAAACATTTCATATTACTCTTAAATACATACATATGTCATTGGATCTAAAACAAGTAAAACATGACACTGATGGTTTATAATGGGAATTAATAGACCCTAAATGTTAGAATAATTTTGATTTTACAAAACTATTTGATAAGACTTATTAAATTTCAAAAATACATCAAATTCAGGGGTGCCTGGCTGGCTCAGTCAGTTATGAACTCAGGGTCCTAGGACTGGGCCCCGTGTTGGGCTCCCCACTCAGCAGGAAGTCTGCTTGACCCTCTCCCTCTCCCTGTGCCCACTTGTCACATTCTTTTTTAAAAAATCAAATTCAGCTATAAATACTTTGTACTTAAAATTAAAACTTGAATATATTCTGTATTTTGCCCTTTTTCTCATGTAGCTATTTTAATGAGATCTAATTCACATACCATACGATTTGACCTTTTAAAATACACAAGTCAGTGGTGTTTAGTATATTCACAAAGTTGTGCAACCATCATCATTATCTAATTACAGAACATTTTTCTCACCCTAAAAAGGAACTCTGCACCCATTAGTAGTTACTCCTATCCCTCCCTCCACCCAGCTCCTGTCTACATGAACTACCTATTCTGGACATTTTATATAAATGGAAGTACAAAATATGCTTCCAATTTGTGTCCGGCTTATTTCATTTAGTAGGTTTTCCAAGTTCATCCTCATAACATGTATGAGTAATTTGTTCCTTTTTGTGGCTAAGTAAGGTTCCATTTGTGGATATGCCACATTTGGTTTATCCATTCATTTGTTGATGGACATTTGGGTTCTTTCCACTTTTGGGTTATTATGAATAAAAGCTATGCTGAATGTTTGTACTCAAGGTTCTCCACTCATATAGCTTTTCAATTCTCTTGGGTGGAAATTGTTGTGTCATATAGTAACTTATAGAGGAACTGGCAGACTTTTCCCAAGTGGCTATACCATTTTACATTCTCACCAGTAATGTATGAAGGTTCTAATTTTTCCACATCTTTTCCAACATTTGTTATTATTCATCCTTTTTTATTATAGTTAGCCTGGTAGGAATGAAATAGTACTTCATTGTGATTTCTATTTGTATGCCCCTAATGACTAGTGATGTTGAGCACCTTTTCATATCGTTGGCCACCTTTAGATCTTTTTGGAGAAATGCCCATTCAAATCCACTGCCCATTTTTAATGTGTTCCTTGTCTTTTCATTGTTGAAATTTAAAAGTTCTTTATATATTCTGAGCACCAGTCCTTTAAGATATATGATTTGTAAAACATTTTCTCCCATTCTGTGGGTTTTCTTTTCACCCTCTTGATAGTGTCCTTTGAAACAGAAATTTTTAATTTTGATGAAGATCAATGTATCCATTTTTTCTTTTGTTGCTTATGCTTCAGATATCATATCTAAGAAACCACTGCCTACTTTGAGGTCATGAAGATATGATACCTATGCTTTTTTCTGAGTTTTACAATTTTAGCTCTTATACTTAGGTCTTTGATCCATTTTTAATTAAGTTTTACATATGATGTGAGATAAGGATCCAACTTCATTCTTCCTCATGTGGCTATCCAGTTGTCCCAACATCTTTAGTTAAAAAGACTATTCTGTCTTGGCTTGCTTTTTTTTTTTTTAGCTTGCTTTTTTGTCTTAATAATTTTTCATATTTAGGAAAAATATATTTTAAAAACACAATTTTCATTTTTTTATAGTTTCACAGACCAATTGTTGTACAATAGACTGCATATAAAGGGCTCAATGAGAAGCTTTGGCAGGTGTATACACCACTGTTACAATCAAGATAATGAATATTTCTATTCCTCTAAAAGTTTCCTCATACCCAACTGCAATTCCTCACTCCTGCCCCTTCCCAAACAACTGCTGATTCATTTTCTGTCACTATAGATTAGTTTGCATTTTCTAGACTTTTCCATAAATAGAATCATACAATATGTATTTTGTTTCTTACTTTTACATTTTACTTTAATTTGCATCATTGTTGAAAAGTATTCAAATATTGTGGTTCAATATAATTACCTTATTTTTTAACCCTTAAGTCATTACTGTGACTATATCTTGTTATTAATACCCCAAAATGTCTTAGTTATAATAGCATGCATTTTTGTTGAAACAAAGGCAAATAATTTTATAGAATTAATCTGTGAATATATCTTATTTTATTAAACTTTATTACTCAACCAAACATCACAGGCCAACCAAAAGAATACAAAGATATATGAAATAATAATTGAATTCAGTCATCTTTGATATTCTGCTAACATTCAATTAAAACCATAAGTTTACATATTTCCTAATTTTGTTACTAGGAAGGTTTATTTTTTAAGGTACAGAGAATATTTTAACAGATTTTAGACATAAGGTATATAAGACTTCATTTGTACTTTAGAGGCAGGCTGGGCTGGCAATGTTCTGTTTCTTCATAAGAGTGTTCATAATTATCCTTTATAGGTCTGTTTATACATATATATATATGTAGAGAGAGAGAGAGAGAGAGAGAGGTTATATTTCACCGTGAAAGAAGAGGAAAAAGGAAACAGAATCACAGAAGGTCATAATATGTGTGACCCTGGTGGACAATGTAAATCTAACTAACTTGGTATAAAGTACAGGTGAAGTGGAGTCATTTTGCTCACTTTGCTCATGTGTGAAATCAGCTTTTGGAGGATCTGGGTCACGCCCATACAACTCTCCAGGATCCCTGCTCCCTCAGCAACTAGGGACCTAGAAGAACACACATTACACCTCTAATATGGTCAGAGGAACTGGGAAGGAATCAAGAGAAAGGAACATCCAAATGGCACTCTAGTAGGCCAGGCACAGGGCCAAGGACTTTCCCTACACATGTTATTTAATCTTTGCAGCAACTCTGCCAGACAGGGACTACTGACTCCATTTCACTGGTAGGAAAACTGAGGCTTGCAAAGATTAAGTAATTCTCCAAAAGGCCACAGAGCTAATTAGTAAGGCACTAGCTTCAAGGCCAGCTTGCTGAAGATTCATTCATCAAATATACCAAATGTATTAATTTATCAGCAGTGGAAGAAAGATGTAGAAACTGGAGAAACGAGCAAACAACCATGATGAATAAGACAACCAGTCTGAGTTCAAAGACCAGATTCTAGTCTCAGTTCCTTGACATCACACACTTCCCTGCCTGAAATACATTCCTGCCATTCTGACCATCCCATTTATTTATTCATTTCAACTCTTACTAAGGAATACAAAATTCTCCAAGTTCTCTGTTAGCGTATTTCTTTTATAAGAGGAAAAAAAGTATTTTACTTTATGTTTATATAGTGTTTACCATATACTAGACACAGTCCTAAATGTTTTATAAATATTAACTCACTTAATCCTCTTTACAACCCTATGAGGATAGCATTACAAGTACACCCTTTTACTAAGGAAGTCAAGGCACACAGAGATCAAGTTACTTACTTGAGATGACACAGCTAGTAACCCAGCCAGGATCCAAACACAGTTTGGATCGTGCTCTTAACTACTACACATTGCTGCCTATTAAAAAACAGGTGATTCTTGCAGGAAAAAGGTATGTTATTATCCTAGTGGATTCTGTCAGAGCAGAGGTGGGCAGGTGAGAGCATGGATGGTGGCTAAATGGAACCCAAGTCTGCAGCCCCGGGAGGAGAGCCAGGAGCGTGTGCAGAAGCAGAGGTACCTGAGAAACGGCAGCAGCAAAATGGGAGCGGCCCTCCGGCCTGGTGAGGCTGCAGCCTCCCTGAGGGCAGATGTGATGTCTACCAAGCCACAGGGCCGCTCTGCTGCACACGGCAGAATGTGCGGTGCTTAGAGTGCAACAGTGGCCATTCAACTAGAGCACCCACAGACAGGTAGAGGCAACCAAAAAAAGAACAACTCGTGAAAAGATGCTTTTTTCTAGTCACCGTTTAAAATGTAAACACAGGGGCGCCTGGGTGGCACAGCGGTTAAACGTCTGCCTTCGGCTCAGGGTGTGATCCCGGCGTTCTGGGATCGAGCCCCACATCAGGCTCTTCCCCTAGGAGCCTGCTTCTTCCTCTCCCACTCCCCCTGCTTGTGTTCCCTCTCTCGCTGACTCTCTCTCTCTCTGTAGAATAAATAAATAAAATCTTTAAAAAAAAATTAAAAAAAAAATAAAATAAAATGTAAACACAAAGGAAATGGCCATATGCCAGTGAACAGGTTCACTGAAGGCTGTCACATGAATAAGTTTCCGTAGTAGAGAAGAAAGCCTTTATGTGAATTTAACAGGAAGACCCGCTCCCCCGGAAATCAAACTGTGCTGACTGCACCGTGGTGGCATTTCACCTAGAACGCATCCCCCCACCTACACACATGTGCCAGGGCCGACACATGCCTCAAATTTTTGTTATGACAAAAGTAGACGGGAACATCTTAGGGAATAATGTGTCGCATAATTAAATATTCCAGTTCATAACTATAGGCATCCTTACACTGTAATGGCCAGAACTTAACCAAAAAACCTGACTTTGGAATCCTCATTTTGGAAATTTCCCAGAGATACGCTGTGTAAGAGGACTTCAATCAGACCAAATCGAATGTGCAAAAGCCAAAAAAGCATAATAATAATTACTTTGAATTTTATTTACTTTATAAAGGAGAAAAGAAGAAACGAGTATCTCTATCAATTGTCTCAGGCTTCTCCAAACAGGTTTAACAGGATTTCTACTTTGTCCCATTGCCTTTCACTCAAGTTACCTCTTGTCACATCCAGAGACACAAGAGAAAAAGGCCAACCTGGATAAGGGAGCTATCAGTAAAGATCCTGAAAATGGGATTGCACCCTTTAGGGTGTTGGAGTTTGGTCATGGAGGCCTCTGAATGCATGTGGCATTGGCTGGTCTACAGTTATATGAATTTGAAAGTTAAAAACCACTGTGAATTAAACTGAATTTAAATACAGAATAACAGCTTTATCACTAAAATAATATTTGTCAAGTACTCTGTGCTTCCACTCTGATAAAACTAGATTTGTAACCAATAAGTAACTATTAAAGCCACTGAAAAGAGCAAAAATACTGGTGATTTTGACAAACCATAATGCATTCCCTATCCACTAAAGTTTTGCTGTCATTTAAAGTACCATATCAGCATGCAACCATCAAAAAAAATGAAATCTTACCATTTGCAATGACATGGATGGAACTAGAGGGTATTATGCTAAACGAAATAAGTTAATCAGAGAAAGACTATTACCATATGATCTCACTGATCTGTGGAATTTGAGAAACAAGGCAGAGGATCATAGGGGAAGAGAGAAAAAAAATGAAACATGACAAAACCAGAGAGGGAGACAAACCATAAGAGACTCTTAATCTCAGGAAACAAACTGAAGGTTGCTAGAGGGGAGAGGGGTGGGAGGGATGGGGTGGCTGGGTGACAGACACTGGGGAGGGTATGTGCTATGGTGAGTGTTGTGAATTGTGTAAGACTGATGAATCACAGACCTGTACCCCTGAAACAATATATTATATGTTAATTTTAAAAAAGAAATTACCATTAAAAATAATAAAAATTTTTAAAAAATAAAGTACCATATCAGGTAGGGACTGTTTTTCCTCTTTCCCAACACTGAACTCAAACAGCATGTTAGTTTCACATGGGCTCCAAATCACTGTATTTTTCCATTTCTCCCCTGACTTTCTTGGAAGCCTGACAGACTGGATGGAAAGATGAAGACTTTCCAAGGTCCAAACACACAGCTGCTCCTTCCAAGGCCAGCTCCAAAACTGACGTGGCAGCTTGGTAGGCATTGCCCCCAATTGATCATGAATGCGTTATAGCGTTTCATATTCCAGTCTTCTCGTTTTCACTGGAGAGACTTAACTGCCTAACTAAAAAACCCATTATAATATAAAGTGAAAAATTAACACTGTACAACTATGTACAAATTATATATAAACAAGAACTAGGACACGTGAAAAGATAAAAACAGTTAATTTGTTGAGATAAAGATTTTTCTTGATTTATAAATTATTTATCATATTGTTTGTGCATTAAAAACCACTAAAGATGGGGCGCCTGGGTGGCTCAGAAGGCCGAGCATCCAACTCTCGATTTCGGTTCATGTCACAATGTCAGAGTTGTGAGATCAAGCCCACATCAGACTCCATGCTAGGCATGGAGCCCGCATAAGATTCTCTCCCTCTCCCTCTGCCCCTTCCCACCCCATTCTGCTCGAGCGTGCACGCGCTCTCTCCCTCTCTCAAAAAGAAAAACCACTAAAGAGATAATAATCACAATCTGTCACTGGTAAGCCCCGTTCGGTAAGGGACAACACATCCCCTTTTGAAGAAACAGAGGTATTAGTTCTCTCCTCAATAATGGCCTTCATTAATGCATGTCATTTCATGCGGTATGCAGGTGAAATTCTTCAAAATAGAAAGGTTTACAGTATAGTGCTATGGAATTAACTTCCATGTTCCTTAAAACCAACTGGTATCATCGTCAAGTAGGCTACATTCACCAGTAGAAGAGGGTCACCCCTTCTTATCAAACCACTAAATAATCAATAAATAATTTAAATATGTAAGAGAGTGAAGAAGCAATTGAGAGTATCATGTTAACACTAAAATTAAGCACAGCTTTGAGCCCTGAGCTTCAGTGACCTGCTCTGCGACCACACGTAGATTACTTAACCTCTCTGTGCCTCATTTTCCTCATCAGTAAAAACGCAAGGTTAGCAGCACCCACCTCAGAGGGTTTAAGGATTAATAGGATGGCATAGGTAAAAGAGCGTGTAACTAACTCTTAGGAAGTACTCAATAAATGTTAGCCACCATAATAATTACATATGATTATGTTAATTGATCAATTGTCATGGCTAAACTGATGGAATGATTCAAAGAAATAAACTCCTAACGGATGAGAACCTTGTCCTAAGAAGGAAACACAAGGGTCTCGCTGCCCCTTTTGGCCTCACAGGAGACGGAGAAACTGCTAACAGTCTCAGGCTACAGAACCAAGGCAGCAGCTTCTGGGCTGCACTGCCTGGATTAGGATGAGCCTGGGAGAAACACGGCCCAGCCTGTGCAGACTCACCCCTGCCACCTCAAGAAGCCACAGTTTAAACAGCATCCCTCACCTCCACCCACAACAGGGTCTTGCTTTATCCTTCACTCCCCTACCTCCTAATCTCTGTTTCAGATCCAGTGCTCAGAATTAGCCTTTTCACCATTTTCCCCACTCTGTCTCCGCCCTCAATGGCCTTCAGACTGTTAGAGAAGCAGATTCATCCATAGATAACAAAAACCATAATGTCACTTGAAAGATGCCTGCTGTGAGAATACAAGATAAACAGCATCCATTATCAGATTAGGAGTACGCCAGCAGGAACAGCGTGCGGTGCTCACTGCTATCTGCTATGTGCTAGTTTTAGGACACAGAAGACTCTAAACTACAGGAAGACAGAAAGGTTTCATCTATTCCTTTCTTTCATAACACCTCCCTAGTGCTTGCCCAAAACTGAACATATTCCTCCCCTGCTCAAAAACCCAACACTTACAAGAAACCCGAGCTCTTTTCCCTGGCTTACAAACCCTACACCGATCTGGCCCTCCACCTCTCCACACTGGACAATGTCTTTCTGTTCTGTGCCACCCTTACACAGCCTCTCAGCCTTTGCACTTCTGTCTTCCTCCTTCTCCTGGAAGCCTGTTTCCCTGGATCTATACATGACTATGGCCGCTTGGGTCTCAGACCAAATGCCACTTTCTCCAACAGGACTTCCCAACGAAGAATGCCCCCTTTCACCTTCCTCAAAGTTCTTGTCACTCCATGAAATTCTTATTGACCCATTTACCATTTCTACCACTAAAACAAATTCTATTAGAGTAAGGACTATATGTGTCTAGCTCACCATCATGTACCTGACGCCTAGCCCAATAACTGGCACAGAAAAAGGGCTCTCGATTTTTGTTGGGTTAAATAAATGAGTAATAACCTCTGAAGATGATAATGCTGCCTAATATTTATTGATTCTGAACATTGTCTACCCATTATCTCATTTAAGCTTTCCAGCAAGCTTCCAAGATACCCCATTTTACAGATTAGAATACCAAGGCTTAGAGAGAGTAACTTGCTACAGAGTCACTTGGGGTAGTATTGGCAGAGCCAGGGTTCTGGTCTCATTCATAAAAAAATATAAAAGTTTATATTCTTAACCATGATGCTATACTTTAAGTCATATTTCTTCATGTATAATATGACAATAACCATGCCATTCCACTTAACAGGTTTATTGCGAGGAATAAACATAAAAAACAGATTAAAAAGAATAAAGTGCTATGCAATGTAGTACAGTATCCTAAAATAGTCACAGACAGACTAACATAAATATAACTAGGTAAAAAAATAATAATAAGCAATAAAATTCTTTAATCTCACACTTCATCTCTGGCACAGCTGGTAGTAGGAGCGTAAATCTGACACTCTAGATATATTTCAATAGAAGTCAATGCATGTTATATCCACCAATCCTTCAGCTGCAACTGCACAAATATGGGAAGTATGGGAAGAAGCTAACCAAAATATTGGCATAAAAAAGAAGACATATAAAAAACACTCGTGGTGAAGTCAGCCTTATCTTTATAACCAAACACCAGCATATTGGCTCCTCATGCATCACATGAAAAAAAAAAAAAAGAAAAGAAAACACTGCTTTGAACAGTCTTCAAAATCTTAATATCTCTTATCCTAGGACTTTGACATAATTCCATTAGAATACCGAGTGGTTCTTAACTCAATACCAAAAATAAAGCACTATTGGGGCACCCGGTTGGCTCAGTCAGTTGAGCACCTGACTCTGAATTTTGGCTCAGGTCATGATCTCAGGGTTGTGAGATCAAGCCCTGCAAGGGGTTCTGTGCTCAGTCTGCTTGAGATTCTCTCTTTCCCTCTTCCTCTGCCCCTCTCCACCCCCCATGTGCCCACACTCTCTCTAAAATAAATTTTTAAAATAAATAAATAATAAAAATAAGGCACTACTGATTATAATTCTGAAATTTATGAAAAATGTTACATATATATAAACACATACCATAAAATATACACATGCCTTGTCTGGACAAAGCCACTACTGATTCAGGTGGTGCCCGGACTGTCTTCACTAAGAATTCATAATGTAAATCAGTATACAACAGTATTCAGTATAGAGTAGTAGAAGGAACACGGAGCTTGGAGTCCAAAGAGCTAGTTTTCAGGTACCTCCTGTTTGATCTAGTCAATCTGAGTCTCAGTTTCCTCATCTATACAGTGAGGATAATACCACCACCATCCTACATGTTGGTCAAGTTAGGATTAGAGGTGATATTTATGTAAAAATACAATAGAAAGTGTAAACAGTTTACATTTGTTATATAGCAATTGACCGCAATTCTAACAGCAAATATACAGTACACATGTAATGTTTTACTGATATTCAGAATAAAGAGAGTTGTAGGAAATATTTAACCATAGCAATATCCAAGAAATTACACTTCGTTATTCAGACTGTCTAGAGAAACTTAACAGAGGCAAAGGGATTTCAAGGACAGTTTGATGAGACATGGAGAGAGTAGTTTTTGGAGAACTCATTAAGTCAGACAGGTTTTTCAGTAAGTCTTAATCATAACATCTTACTGTAAATGTGTCCCCATTTTCCAGAAGTTTCATGGGAGGTAAGAGCAACCACTCCATGCCCATACATATTTATCAAAGCATACTACCATTTCTACAAAGATTCACCCCAAACTACTCCCCTTGGCCCTGGAGATGATCTAATAAATTATCTATAATTTAATAACACTGCTTTTAATGCTGATGCAATCTTTAAGTGTGGTTAGTTATAGAAGCACAAAGATCTTTGAACTAAGATAAGTCTGCAAATTTCATGACCTATTTAGGTCTAGCTGAGGAATTACAAAAATGAAACTCAGGGTTAAAATGAGTTTTATTAATAAAATTTAAGATACTTTAATAAAATATTTTCTAACCGTATTTCCTCTTCCCAGTATACTACTATTAAGGTTGAAGTATGACTATCTTTAATGAATGTGCCACTTAGCCATCAGTACTTATGATTCAAAGTCTTACTAATTAACAGTGAGGAAATTTTCCAAATACTGTGCAATGAACTGAACTTGAACTCTGACAGCCATTAATGGATAAAATTGCAGAGGTAGGAAAAACAAACAGCTGATAAGCAGAGTTTATAAACATTTATTTTTCCTATAGAAAGTGTATAAAGAACATTTTCTACTTCATGCTTTCAGAGATTTTTACATCATACTAAAGATCACACTAAATATTACTATACTCTCTCATTCCTACTCAATAACCTAAGCCAGAATAAAATTTTAGGGATTCAGTGAAGGCAAAGCACTCTGTTGGGGGAAAATTAAAAATTAATTTTTTTTCAAACTAGAAGTACACAAGTCCATTTCTCAGCCATCGACCAACCCCAAATAATTAGGTTCAGAACAAACAGATAAAAGGCCCTAACTTAACAAGAGTTGAAAGCATAGAGTCCTTTGTATTTCTATGGCCAATCCCACCACTCAAGGTTTACTTACCTTGTGACAACTAAAAAGCCCGCTGCTAATCAAGAACCCCTCCATCTTAGGTGTTAGAATGAAATTATCTTGGATTTAGGGCAATTTTCTGTTTGAAAAAGACCAAGAGGGCTTGGTTTGGTCTTCAGGCAGCCTCTCAACATGCCCTGGAGTAGAGTACTAGAGCCCGTGACCCTTGCCCACCTCTGACTCTCCTACTTTCCTGCTTCTTCTGATCCAGTCCTGACCTCAACTCTAGGACTTCTTGGAGATTTGAAAGAGGACAGGGTGGGATTTCAGCCAGTGTCTCCCTAACAGTAACATAACACAAACTCTACTGCTCTTGTACTGACGATTATCAGTGCCTCCTTCAGGAGGGCTTTTATGTGATAAAAGACCCCCCCCCCCCCCCGAGCTGAGGGTCACAGAAGTTAGTATGAAGGAAGACAAAGACTCAAATCCAGCACCCTTGGGAAACTATCTCTGATGAGGGGCTCCAATTCAGACTACTATTTGCCCCTTAGATCTAGACTGGAATATTCAGGAACTTTTACCGAACAGAATCGGACAAAGATTACCTCCTGGTTCTAGGGCTCAAAGCATGAACTGAATAACTGAGGGAGCAGTGCACCTCAGCCAGCAGGTCTCCCTGACTTCAGTTACTAAATTAGACCCTGAGGAAGGAGGCCAATACCAGATACAGATCCTTCTCCAGAGGGAGCCACAGTCTTAGAGCTACACTAGCACATACCTGAGCATGGACATGAACTACACAAGTAAATAAATAATTGATCCAGTAAACAATGCTGAAAGGGAAAGGATTCTTTTACACTGTAGTAATCTGAAGAGACTTCCTTGCAAGCATCAAAACATCCCAGGCTGTGGCCCTTACACCAGGACTGTCAGGCACAGTTGCTCAGGACAAAATTATATTTGACAGGGAAAGTTAAGAGTAGGTAGGACGAAGAAATAAAACTCCAAAAGCAAAGTTACTATGGAAGGAGGCAGAGAGCAGCCTGACAGGGTGACAAGCGGGAGGTATGGGCTAGAGTCCAAAGAAGCACCTGATGATAAAAACACACAGGGGAGTAATAAGATCCAAATCACACCAGGCTCCAAGATCATGCTGATCTTCTCAGAAGGAAAGTTAATATGCAACATGTGAGTGAAAAGCAAGTGTAAAAATATTATGCCATGAACAGGTGAGGCAATGTTTATTTTCCAAATCAGTAATGATGAACTGGCAGGAAATAAAATAGCAGCAGCAGTGTCTAGTGATTACACTCAGCACCCTTCTCCCAGGAGATGGGTGACAGCCGGCAACTGAGGGTGAACTCCAGCCATGCAGAAAGGCCTAAAACAGAACCCACCAGTTCTCTCTGGGGAAGCAGGAAGCAGGAGCTGTGCAGAGTGTGATAAGAACTTGATAAAAACTGGGTAACAAGAGCCCTTACCTAAACCAGGTGCTAAGTCTGCAGGGAAAAGCTGCACCTAAAGGATCTCAATCGTGTCCCAGACTCTTTAAAGAGCACAGTGAGATACAAGGCCAGAGTTCCTCCCCAGCCAGCTCACTGTGGAAGAAGTGGCTGCTTCCACTCGCTGGTGGGCAGTCCAGGCATTAAAAGTTTCTCTTGCCTGGAAAATCAGTGACCCAGTCCTGCCAGAATCTGAACTCCTTTCTGATAGCCTATTGGGTTCCATCTTTAAAATCCCAAAGCATCTCCTTATCTCTGGAGCCAAGATGAGTTCTGGGGAATGCTGAGAAGCAGACTAGACTAAAGTCTAAGCAGAAAGTCAGGTCCAAGTTCAGGGCACACAAGAGCAAGACACAGGATGCTGTCAATGAGGGGAATGAATGAATGAAGGGCCATATCTTCAAGGCCAGGGGACTCACAAGCAAAAAATGAGGGCAAGCCGTAGTCCAAAAACCCCTGGGCTCCTGAAGTCGGAAACTAGGAAGCTGA
This sequence comes from Ursus maritimus, assembly GCF_017311325.1. NCBI lineage: Eukaryota > Metazoa > Chordata > Mammalia > Carnivora > Ursidae > Ursus > Ursus maritimus. Next base: position 21,762,356 of record NW_024423675.1, on the reverse strand, counting down.
CAAGCATAGGGACAGGAAAGAAACTCAGCTTGGAGCAGAAATCATCCCTAGCATTACATGCTCACATAAAAACCACATGCTTAATAAAGATGTGTTCTGTCAGAATATACCTATATTTCCTATATAGGAAAAATACAGTAAGCTGAGTGAGATTACTCTTCTGACCAAAAAGCCTCACAGGTCCAGTTTATCACACATCAGATTTCATGTATGTTTGTATAACCCTACTTGAAGAGAACTTATTTTTCTATGAAACATATTAAGAGAGGCCCCTGATACTGTACAGTCACAGTAAAGAAAAACTAAAATGTGTAATTATTAGCATGAATTTTACCATTATCTCTATGCTATGCAATGCCACCCTTAAATGCAAATATGAGAGCATTAAACTCATACGCAGAATCAGTGAAATTACACAATTTATATTTCATAGCTTTTTCCCAGAGGGTACCTCAAGCCAGCCAGAAGAGACAAATTCAAGCTAGACTCAAGAAGGTTGGAAGGAGGAGGAGAGGGTGCCCCAGGCACATAGCCAACCCAGTGGAGCACTTCTTTGATACTCATGGGAAAAGTCTAAACCTTTAAGGGGCTGGGGCGGGGGGTTGCAAGTATATGCTCAGGACTGACGGCTGCTGGGTTTTCCCTTCAGACCACCTACGAGACTGAGAGTAAATAAAGCCAGGCATTTCCCCTGCCCATTGGCCAGCCACCAGAATCCATGGCAAGGGTTGCCCACAGGTTTTTAAACCTCCACACCTGGACACACTAGATACCTAGATTGGGAGTAAGCTAGGGACTGGCCCACCAAATGTGCCACTGTGCTGCCAGCCTGGGGCAGGGTTGGCTCTCATGGCTCTTCACAACACTACAAGATGTGGGTACCTGACCCCAACCCTCCCTAAGCCTATGCCCAGGCCCCAGCAGAAGCTGGAGGGTCACAGCAGAACACGGGCCTCCTCCTCCCTAACATGATCCAGTTACCACCGCAGGTGAAGGGCAGCAGCAGACAGGGGGCAGTGGCTGGGAAGGGGAAGCAGAACAGGGCCGAGGGAGGTAGAAAGGCAGACCTGTACATGAGCCAAGGCCCCCAGCCAGGCTCCAACGACCCATCAGACTTCATTTACAAAACAAGATAAAACATAAAATGAAGAATTTCGAGATGCTGATTGCAAAGCATTAAACCAAACATGGGATCCTTTCGAGCATTGAGTCCTGCATGACTGCATAGGCTGTATGCCCAGGAAGCTGGACTTGCCCGGTTCTCTACTATAACATGAAAATCAAAGGTAAAGGAGGTTAGCTTCTTCGAATTACACTTTAAATGGAAGTAGAAGAGTAACACAGAATTTTTCTAAAAACTATGTTCTTCCAAACACAACAAAATGTTGATAATGCTGGTGCCAAAGAACTAAACTAATGTAGGCCTACAGGGTAACCATGCTACCTCCGACCCTCCAACACTAAGTGGGAAGCATGTGTGCTATATTTTACACGTCGTTTTGACCCTTGGCTCAGTTAAACTGGAGTTTTAAGAAGCTGGTTGTATTGTATGTGTCTGACTGTGAGGCACTGTGGATCTGTGATTGCCTTAAGCAAGTTTGGGATCAATTTAGGGTTAACTGTCTAGGTCTGGCATTTAAAGGGAGTGCTCGCTCTGGCTAAAACCTCACAGGCCTTTTCTTCTTCAAAATTTTTCTCAGGACCTTGATTGGGAATATAGAGGCTTAAAGTAAATATATAATAATGCCTCTGTCTGATGGGCCTTATCTGTTTAGTGGAGAATTACCAAGTACCCTCATGGAAGCAGAATTTTAGAGTTACACTGTCCAGTACAGCAGCCACTAGCCACATGTGGTAATAGATCACCTGAAATGTGGCTAGTCAGAATTGAGTAAGTGTAAAATACACACTGGATTTCAAAGACTTAGTACAAAAAAAAAAAGATCTTAATATTTTTATATTAATTAAGGTTGAAATATCTCAGATACACTGGATTAAATAAAATATATTAAAATTTAAAAAATTTTTTAAACTGAAGCTGGTTGTATTGTATATTCCAAAATCACTTGGCAATAAACATTCCAAATACACTTTGAATGTATGAATAAAAGAATAGATGAACAGAAATACTTAACACTTTATATTTTTTCATTAGGGAAATAAAATTCCTACTTGTCTCATATCCCACACATTTTAAAAAGTATTCCCCACAAAATAAGCTTTATTTCAGAGTAGTTCAGTTTACAGCAGAAGTTCTAAAGAATAAAAATAACCCTGACACCTTAAGATACTGCCAATTCTTAAATTTAAAAAAAAAAAATCACATTAACTACTCTGCAGTGACTGAGACAACCCTAATCTCTTGTTCAAATACTAGAAATCAGCACCATAAACATGATGTTCATCCTCTTTGTGAAAAGGCTGTCAAATAATCTATACTAGCTGTTGGTGCTCAGCATAAGTTAAAAAAACTGAAACCAATGCTTAAAGTGAGTGGTCCATGGATGGGTGCCAGTCTGCAAACTAATTACCAGTTCACAACAAGATAACTAAAGAAACAGAGTGTTTAGACAGGTTTATAGCAATTTGAAAGGGTAATTTTAAGTCTGATAAATCTAATATAAAATACAAATCCAAAATCATTACGTCTGCTTTTTTTCCCTTTTTAAATAATTCTAGACTGGAGATACGCACACAATAACAGATTCTAACTGACATTTTACTTTGCTTCCATTTAAGGTGTGAAATTTATATTGTGTAGAAACTATAAAAAAACATTTCGAAACAGCAAAGGCTGCCAGAGTTATCTGGCCCTATACTAGTCCATAAACCAAGTTAAATCTCTAAAACAGTGACATGTAGGAAAACTGACATTAGTCAACTTCCACCTCTTTCACCACCGATTTTTGGATGCTTATGTTTATTTTTAAACACTACTGATGAGCACTTTTCACACGGGGCATATGCCTGTGATTTATAAGTAGACCCAGAGGAAAATGTCTTGATTGTTTATCTAAGAATCTGAAAAAGTGTTACACACAGAAAAAGGAGAAATGGAAAAAAATGCTTCATGACCGAAACTAGGGATGTTGGAAGAACAACGTCAGCATGTCTGTCTGAATACCGATGTAATTCTGCAATGTGAAGACATGTGCAAATCAGCTTTTATGGAAACAGATACAGGCGTTACAGTTATGACCACATTTTTTATATTTCTAAATATTTTAATAACTATGATGGATGTCCCCATTAATACTACTTAATGGTTTAAACCAACTTCATATCTAAAAACTGCACCTTGGGTGCCTGGGTGGCTCAGTCAGTTAAGTGTCTGCCTTCTGCTCAGGTCATGATCCCAGGGTCCTGGGATCATGCCGGGCATTGGGCTCCCTGCTCAGCCGGGAATCTGCTTCTCCCTCTGCCCCTCCCCCCGCTCATGCTTGTGCACATTCTCTCTTTCTCAAATGAATAAATAAAATCTTTAAAAAGTAAATGAATAAAAAAAAACTGCACCTAACCGGCTTTAAAAAATTCCTTTATCATAAGAATTATGCGTTTAGATATATAGTATTTGAAGGAAACATCCAAAATGATAAAAGTAAAGACCAGAAATCCTGCCAGTACCATAGTCTCCAAAACAGTAAGGTTATGGTACTCTCTGCAATGTTATTTAGTTTCCAAAATTCCAAGTCCTAGGTAGGGCCTGGATATGATCAAGTTCCAAACAACATTAAACACATTCATCATAGCTGGTTTTTGTGTGGTTTTTTTGTTTGTTTGTTTTTTGTGGTTTTTTGAGAGCCAGAGTGAACAGCCATGGAACCATGAGGTAGCAATAATTATTTTAGTCCAAAATAAATATGTCCCATTTTATTTGGTTTATTCACCTCTTATACTGAAAGGTGAAAGCTTGCCTCTTCCCTTTTTATTGCTCCACTGATATCCTAAGTGCACTTGTGGATTTGACTTTGAAATCTACATACAAAATACTCACAGTTCATCCCACCAGTACATCATGCTTTCACAATGCCCCAAATAGAACACAACTAATGAATCATCGAGCCTGACATCGGAAACCGGGGATGTACTGTATGGTGACTAACATAATATAATAAAAAATCATTAAAAAAAAAAAAACAATGCCCCAAATAGAAACAAACAGCAACAACAAATGCCATAAGCAAAAATGAAAAACAAATGACAAACTGGCAGAAGTACTTGCAACTCATATCGCTGACAAATGGCTGAGATTCTCAATAAATTAGGAATTCCTACTAATCTATAAAAGAAAGCCAACATCCCAGTAGAAAAATAAAGGATATAACAGACAATTCACAAAAAGGAAATACAAATAAGTGACACTTTATACACAAGAGAAGATCCTCAACCATAATAAGAGAAACGCAAGGTATAAGGAAATACCATTCTTTC
>NW_024423675.1:21737145-21757919 GCF_017311325.1 Ursus maritimus | reverse complement strand
CCTAACAGATTGTCAAAAAGTGTTAACATAATTGTGTTGAAGTTGAAGGTACATTGCATTCTTACATACTATTTTAGGGAATGTAAAGTGGCAATATAGAGATAATATGGTTATTTTTATTAAAATCAGAAGTATAGACCAGAGCGCCTGGGTGGCTCAGTCAGTTAAGCGTCTGCCTTCAGCTCAGGTCATGATCTCCGGGTCCTGGGATCAAGCCCTGCATGGGGCTTCCTGCTCAGCAAGGAGTCTGCTTCTCTCTCTTTCTCGCTCTCTCTCTCTGCCCCTCCCCACCAGTCATTCTCTCTTTCTCTCTCAAATAAATAAAATCTTAAAAAAAAAAGAAGTAGTACAGACCAAAAAGGACATTATTGGGTCAAATGACAAAATTGGAATATGGATTATATATATTAAAAAAGTATATTGTATCCATGCTCAATTTACTGAAGTTGATAACTTATTGTAGTTATATAAGAGAATATTCTGAGGAAATACACACTTAAGCATTTAGAAGGAAAAGGCCATAATATATTCAACTTATTTTTTTTCCAACTTATTCTTTAATGGTTCGGGAAAAATTTTTTCTCACGTATATGTGGGTGTATGTATGTGCACACACACATCAGAAAGAGTGTACAAGTATGCACAAATGGTAATGCAAATGGAATAAAAACGTTAGGAGGTGATAGAGGGTTTACAGGTATTTTTATACTATTCTTATTCTCGCAAACTTATTGCTAAATAGTTTTTAAGTCAGTCAAAAAATGCACATATACTTTGACCCAGAACTTTCGCTTTAAGAATATATCTACCAATATATGTTAATAATTTATATGTACAAAAAATATTCATTATAACATTGTAAATGCAAAAGACTGGAAACCACCTACGGTCCATCAATGGGAACCAGTTAGTTATGGGACATCCATACAATGGAACTATGCAGAGCTGCACTACGGAAGCAGCCACTGAGCACTTAAACCTAATACTCAATTTCTGGGAATTTTCAGTTCCCAGAAAATTTTTAAGTATGCTTGGAACAAATTATGTATGTGAATCCATTTTTCCCAACTGAACATTTTAAGAAATCTAAATACAAGATGATCAAGCATTCAAACTGGAATGTGCTATAAACGTAAAACACACAAGAATTTCAAAGATTTAATATGAAAAAAGAGAATGCAAAATATCTCACTAGTAATTTTTTACATTGATTACATCTTGAAATAGCATTGACATATATTAAAATATAGTATTAATTTTACCTGTTTGTCTACTCTTTAAAATCTGGCTACTAGAAGATCTTTATTTACATACATGGCTTGTGTTCTATTTCTATTGGCAGGGCTCTAGAGCAGCGGTAAACAAACCATTGCCTACAGACCAAATCTGGCCTGCTGTCTGTTTTTATACAGCCCCAAAGCTGAAAATCGTTTTTACATATTCAAATGGTTGGGGAAAAAAGTCAAAAGAAGAATATATCATAACAAATTATTATGTAAAATTCAAATGTCAGTGTCCAATAAAGTTTTACTGAAACACAGTCATACCCATTCATTTACATGTTGTATATGGCTGCTTTTCTGCTACGACAGCACAGCTGAGTAGTTGTGAAAGAGATCATTTAGCCTACACTAAAATATTTACCATGCAGCCCTTTACAAAGACCACTTGCCCACTCTTGCTACAGAAGATAAAAAAGAATGAGGCATCTCTATATGGTCTGATTGGGCCCACCTCTAAAATATATAATTTAGTTAAAAAGCAACACTGAATATTTATTACTTTCACCTTGCTTACTTCCAAACGGGATTTGAGGGGAGCTATTTTTGTGTCAGTAATAGTAAAATATTAAGTTCAATCCTCTTATCAGAACTCCTGGACTGGTTTAGGCCAGATGATAAGGTCTATTCAGAGATGTGGCACATGGTTACCAAGGACAGATAACCCACTCAGTCCCCTTACCTGGCTTCACAGAATCATACCTGGCTTCAGAGTTACCGCACAGTCCAACCCCTGTCTTCATCATGACACCCTCCAATAACTATACTTTGGTCCCTTTCCTATTTTGACGATTCTCTTTCCTTGGCTTTGTCTTCCTGGGTCCCTGCAGTAATCTTCTGAATGGGGATGAGGGCATTCCTTTAGTCAGATCTGAACCAGCTTCTCTATTTGAGTAGGGCACAGAAGGAAAGGAAAATTAGGTGCCAATACTTAATCTCAACTGCTTTGAGCCTTTCATAGCTTCCTTCCTTGTGGTGCATTGTCTGCAAACAACACCTGAGGTAATTCATCTATGGATGCCAGATAGGATGAAATGAATGAGTAAAAAGAGGTTTTAAAGCTACCATAACTTTCATGAAATTTAGTGACCAGGTTGTCTTTGTCTTTTACCATTTGCATTGCAGTTTTTTCCATTATAATTACATTTCCTAAAATTAGAGTAGATTGCCAACAAAAAGCCCTGTAAAGCCAATGGTCTTAATAAAGTTTGTATGAAAATTTTTTTACCGTGAGGTAGCAATATGCATTTATTACTTATACTCCAATTATGTTGCATATTTTTTCATGTTTACTACATTTCTTCTTTAGTGAATTGTCTGTTCATGTCTTTTACCTATTTTTGTTTTGGGGTGCTAGCTTTTGTAAAAACTATAACTTAAGACAATAATGACATCAAGTCCAATGTTCTGTCCTTTCTGAAAAAGTAGCCTCTAAAATGCCAATAATTTGGCTCTGCTCTCCCTTTCTCTTCTCCTCTCCTTGCAGTACAACAGAAAGGGCGTTAGATTTGAAATTAAGACATTGGTTTATTGCTGCCTCCCTGGTATTTACTTACCTACAAAGTGAAGAAGCTGGATTAACTGGCTAGCAACACCTTGAAGGTCTAAAACTTTTTCAGCCTATTACTCTTTTCTATTCTCTCTTCAGTCATTACCAGCCCCAGTCTACCTATGATGGCAAGATGATTTAACTGTGAGTTAATTATGGGACTTTTTTTTGGGGGGGGTAGCTATAAATCCATGGTTATATAAAAATCAAAAACAAGAAGTACAGAGAAAAGAAATGGTTGTCATTTTTCTGTGATAAATTATAAATGATAAAATTCGCTAAGATTCTACCATCTCAGGGTCAGACTGTGGCTCTCATGAGGATGTTAGTGGCATTACTGCAAACAAATAGCTTCAAAGCAAATAACCAAATATTGACTACAGCAGACGCAGCCCAAAAATTTGGTTTATTTGGTAGTGGAAAAGAATAAGCCAGTCACATTGGCTTTGATCCTCCCACTTCTTTTTACCAATCCTCTTCAATATTCTGATTTCCACACAATTGCACTAGGCCAACTTACTTTGAAAAAACAAAATTAAATAATCAATATGTGCAGTGCAAACGCAAACCTGGTTTAAAATGTTTTAGTTTTATCTTCAAAGGGCCACTACTTTTAGTTTTCTAGTATCCTCCAACCTACCATCTGCCATTTTCTTAAAGAGAAATTCAAATTTTTCTTTAAAGGATTCGGTTCCCCCGAAAAAAATAAGTACTTTTTTTTTTTTTAACAAATGGTGAGGGGAGAAACCCACTCAAAATTCTACCATTTGAATACAACTATTTTTTTGTTTTTGATTTTTCATATTCCCTTCATCTTTGTTCATGTTCACGTACATTTCTAGAGTCATAGCATGGTACATCTGCTCGTTTCACCAAACATTTCCTATGTTGCTACATAGTAATCATTATCATTTATAGTAGTAATATAATCCATAAAACAAACTGTCATCATTTATTAAGTCATTTCTGTATTTAGGGACATTTAATTTGGCTCTGAAGTTTCACTTTTTTATAGTAGTAATATAGTGGAGATCTTCATGCATAGAGCTTTTTCTTTCCTATGAGTCATTAGGCAAGATCCTAGGGAATGAGATTTTGGGTCAAACAGTATGACTATATTTGGCACTTTTTTACAGATCTTGCAAAATTTTATTTTAATCAAACAATAAGGACTATTAAATACCCAAGTGTGATACTAATATTATGGGATATGAAAAATATTCCTTTTTAATGGACGTAGGAGGTTAAGGACCCCTAAAGGTAATGTGATCAAACAATATCCCTTTCAGCCCCTGGATTCCTCACAGCTTGGGGCATAATAAGCAAACATCCTACTGCAGTCCTTTCATCTGGTGGTAACATGGCAAAACTCAAACACTTTTCAGGTTTCAGTAAAAGGATAAAAAATAATAATAATAAAATAAAAGGGATTCATAAGCTTCATGACCCTATTTTAAAAGTCTCTTTATCCGATTTCTAGGCACGATAGTATTTATTTTTTTTTAAGTAAGCTCTATACCCAACATGGGGCTCCAACTCACAACTTCCAGACCAAAGAGTCGTTTGCTCCAGCAGCTGAACCAGCCAGGAGTCCTGACCATACCTACTTTTGTTCAACTTGTAACAGTTATTCCCATGATCTGACCTCTCTAGACACCTTATGACTAAGAAAGAAAGAGTAAGGGAGCAACCAGAAAAATGGCTTCAAAGAAACAAAAAATGGAAACATTTTCTTACTACTTAATTAACACCAAGAAATAATGCCAGCCAATCCTCTTCATTCTGTGACATCTTTAGCATTAAAAACTTTGTCCTTTTTATCATTACTGAAACAACACATGATAGGTCTCTTAATTCATACAGAAAAATGGAAATGTAGAAAGCCCCCAGTCTTCCCACAAAGGCAGGAGCAACAACAAAACCTGCTGTGGTATGACAGACAGAGGAAAAGCCTGAAAGAACACAAAATCAAATACTGCTAGAAGATAAAATAGGATCCACTATATATAGACTTTTGCAACTTGCTTTTTATGTAGCTTTTAAATATGTAATTTTCATTATGAAACACAGCATACAGAAAAGTACAGGAATTCACCAACCAGCTTTGTCTAATCTTAATTTTTTGTAATACTTGCTTTAGATTTTAAAAAATAAATTATAGGGTTGAAGCCCCTTCTGTGGCCCTGTCCTCTACATCCTTCCCTTCATAGAGATGAACTACATCCTGAATTTGCTATCTATCATTTCTATGCATTTTTTTAAAGATTTTATTTACTTATTTGAGAGCAAGAGAGAGTGAGAGAGAGCAAGAGAGAGCAAGAGGAGGTGGGGAGGGCAGAAGGAGAGGGAGAAGCGGGCTCCCCACTGAGCAGGGAGCCCGAAGAGGGGCTGGATCCCAGGACCCTGGGATCATGACCTGAGCCGAAGGCAGACACTTAACCTGCTGAGCCATTCAAGCGCCCCTCTATGCATGTTTTTATATTTTTATTACATGAGTCCATTTCAATAAAATATATCTACCAGGCGCCTGGGTGGCTCAGATGGTTAAGCATCTGCCTTCAGCTCAGGTCAGGATCCCGGGGTCCTGTGATTCAGCCCCTCCTCAGGCTCCCGGCTCAGCGGGGAGCCTGCTTCTCCCTCTCCCTCTACTATTCCCCCCTGCTGTGCTCTCTCACTCTGTCAAATAAATAAATAAAATCTTTAAAATTAAAACATATCTACCTTATTTCTTCAATTCTAAGATGCATTTTTTCATATTAAAACATCTATAAAATTAGGACGTATCTTACAAGCAATGAATTCAGTGTATATAAAATAGTGGCGCAGCTTAGCATCAATAGTGTGTCAGATTCTATGAAATGCAGTATTGTTCTACATGTTTTTAAATGAAATGTTGATGGTATCATATTAAACATTCTACAACTTCATCTTTTCACTCAGTACTATGTTCTTGAGATTTGCCAATGTTATTACATGAGTGCAACATCTTTAAATGTCGATTCACCATTACACACCACAGGATTAGAAGTCAGTGAGGTAAGGAGGAAACGCTTGCTAGTGGAAATGGTAACCTCGGTGCTTAAATGTGCCTGCCTGACTAAAATAAAGAAAAGGAGTAACAGACATGACAGAAATGAGAAAAAAAGGAAGGAAAGAAGACCAACAGAGGAAGCTTCTTGCTTGATTTCTGGGTAACTGGCAACACCAGACAGCTGAGTAACTAAACATGACGACTCAGGAATAAAAGTGATGACAGGAAAATTTCTTTCCTAGATGTTTGTGCTACCGTTACCCCAGCGCCGGGCCCAAGATGCAACCTGTTCAGGTCAGCCTAGCAGGCACTAAGACCCCCAGATCCCGCCTTCGCACAGCCGCCACTTCTCATTCCCACCAAGTGGGCACAACACCAGCATCAGGATAGGGCAGGCCTGAGGGATGAAGAGACAGAGCGTATTTACACAACCGAGACTAGAACCTCCGGCTTTGTTTCCTTTCATTCTGCTCCTCCCTGCCCCTCCCCTGCCCTCCCCCAGCCCCCCTTCCCCTCACTGCCCGCTGTATTTAGCGGAGGAAGTCCATTTCAGAGACCTATGTCTTTGTCTGTCTGCTCTCCTACACGTGCATGCATTCACACACACACACACACACACACACACACACACACACACACTGAAAAGCCTTAATAATCCATCACTCAGGATTAGATTTTGCTGATGGTACGTACGAAAATTTCCATTACTGTTCCTAAAACCAAACTCCAGTTTCAGCTTATTGAGAGTGAAAAAGAGTAAGAAAATAATAGAACTAGAGCTCCTAATAGCTTTTCTTTATTCCTTCCATATGATCCAAAAATACCTTACTGGAGGCAGATTTTTTTTTAAAAAGGACCTCTGTGGGTTTTTCTACACACAAACACAGAGCCCTTACCTTTCAGAATCAGAGGACATATTGTGATTATTCTTATAGGGCTGTTATTTTATTGCTAATTAATTCTTATATGTGCATTTTGCCCCTTTATATCCATTTAAACATAAGCCAGTTGGGAAAAAAAAATACTTTATCTAATACCAGTTAACAGAGAAATCCCCATATTCGTGCATATTTCTTAAATAAAAAGTATTACTGAGGGGCGCCTGGGTGGCACAGCAGTTAAGCGTCTGCCTTCGGCTCAGGGCGTGATCTCGGCGTTCTGGGATCGAGCCCCACATCGGGCTCTTCCGCTATGAGCCTGCTTCTTCCTCTCCCACTCCCCCTGCTTGTGTTCCCTCTCTCGCTGGCTGTCTCTATCTCTGTCGAATAAATAAATAAAATCTTTAAAAAAAAAAGTATTACTGAATCCATTAATAAATGTAGCTATAAAAAACATAATTCCTAGTTTATTAATACATTAACTATATATTTTCATCTTTAATAAAAAAGGCAATATTTTAAACTCTAGTGTTTTTTATTTCATACAGGGTAATAGTACCAAACAGTCCCAAACAACTTTGTAGGTTTTCTTTCTCCAAAACATTACCATAAGCCATAAAATCCACTGGCATTCCGCTAGTTTGGAGTATTCTGCAACTATGGTTCCTGTTACCTGCTGATATATTTGAAGTGTGTGTGAACATAAATTATTGGGACATTCCTTCAACTCTCAAATTTGATTAACTCACTTTCTGTCAAGTTATCCTAATTAACCTACAGCCTTCAAGCTCTGGGATTATTGCTGCCAATTCTGTACAACCATTTGTTTAATGCACAATCTTCTCTAATACTTTCCAAGGTGAAATTGCAAATATAAACCCTTTTTGATTTCTACTAATTAACTAGACATTGGAATGTGGCATGCACTATAATCTGTATTAATGTGTGAATACAAGTCTTGCCTACTTTATATGAAGCATTCAGAAAGAACTTATTAAACTGAAATAAATTCTTTCAGTGAAGGACTTCCACGTGTTCAAAAACGCCACTGAATGCCTACTATGTACCAAGCACTATGCCAGGCAGTACAGATATAACTGTAAAGACACACACAGATAGCCTCTGTACTCACGGACCTTACAAGCCTAGTACAGAAGACAGACATTAACAAATAATTACTACTAAGTATCAAGAAAGCTAATGCCATAATTTGTGCCTTGCACAGCACCTGCCAAAGTTAAGCTCAGTAACTACTATTATCAATATCTCAATCTCAAAAATACAAATACCGTATCCAGTAAAGGACTATGTTGAATTTACAGATCAGGAGTAATAGAAAGGGAGGAAAAGAGATGACAAAGTCATGCCTCAAATTAAAATTGCAGGACAGTGATGGGTGCACAACATGGTGAATATACTCAATGCAACTCAATTGTACACTTAATAGTGGTTAAAATGATAAATTTTATGTTACATATATGTTACCACAATTTTAAAAACTACATTTGGTTGTTAAATGTTTAATCAACTTTACCAAAAACATGAGGTGTATAAAAGGTAGAGTGAAGAGGAAGCCACACAGCACAGAGCTGAAAAGAGACAAAAAAACGTAAAATTACTTTGCTTTGATGCTTTTCCAACTTTACATCAATTGTTCAGTTCACCTTTCCTGGTCACTTATCAGGCTGCAGAGCACAGTTGGGGGGCAAGGGGTGGGGCAGAAAAAGCCACAATCTTAGAAACTGGTTTCACCACAAATTCACATTTTCCAATCTTGGTTGAGTTCTCAGAGCTGTTATCATTCCTTTTTCTTCTCACTACTCAGTTCCCAAACCTGCCACTCTCTTCAGACCCGCTCCTCTACCCCAACACGTGACACTTAACAAATATCTTCTCAGAGAAAACAAAAGCCCCTCAGCTTCCTGATCCTCAGCAATCCTACCTCCACCTGCTCCTGTTTTCACTTTCTTCTCTCCAGGTCCTGAGTTGGCGGCACCTCTGGCAACCCCCCAGCCCTCCACCACCAAGCCCCCAGCCCTCCACCACCAGCAGTGCTTGGATTCCTTATGGGACTTGCTCAGGAACCTGATTCTATTCATCAGCCACTTGGTAACCTCATCTCCCTCTCTACAGGCTCCCTCTCCTCAAGCTACTCCCATCTTCTGTAAAGTTCATTATTAATCTCCCCCATGCTAACCCTCCTCTAGCTACTATGCTATTTCTCCTCTTGTCATTTCTCAGCCCGCACCTCCATCACTGCTCCCCGTTCACGGCTCCACAAACTAATCGAGCCCCACTCACCTCCACCCACACCAATGAGTGTAAGCTAGCTGAAGTCATCACTGATTTCCCACAGACTCACTTCAATGGACCCTCTTCAGTCTTTTTAAAAAATAGGAAATTTCAGGGGCGCCTGGGTGGCACAGCGGTTAAGCGTCTGCCTTCGGCTCAGGGTGTGATTTCAGCGTTATGGGATCGAGCCCCACATCAGGCTCCTCTGCTGTGAGCCTGCTTCTTCCTCTCCCACTCCCCCTGCTTGTGTTCCCTCTCTCGCTGGCTGTCTCTATCTCTGTCAAATAAATAAATAAAATCTTTAAAAAAAAAAAATAGGAAATTTCAGGGGTGCTTGGGTGGCTCAGTCAGTTAAGCATCGAACTCTTGATTTTGGCTCAGGTCAGATCTCAGGGTCATGGGATGGAATCCTGGTTGGGCTCCACACTCAGCAGGGAGTCTGCTTCTCTCTGTCTCTCTCTCTGCCCCTTCCCTGCTCAGGCACACACACTCTCACGGGCGCTCTCTCTCTAAAAAATAAATAAATCTTAAAAAAAAAAAAAAAGTAAATTTCAGCCATATTTGACGCTCTCACCCAATTACCCAAGTGAAAAATCTGTCTTTCCGGAGTCCTCCACTCACTGTTTCACCTCCTCATGTAGTCACAATTTCTTTTAATTAAAAAAATAATAATAAAATAAATATCCTCTTGTAAAATTTAAAAATACAGATAAGCATACAGAATAAAACTTAAATTAAAATAAGGTGCACAGGAGACATGAAAAGATAGGTAACTACACACAAATGTTCAAAGCAGCACTATTCATAACAGGCAAAAACTAGAAACAACCGAAATGTCCATCAAGATGTGAATGGAGGGACAGCTCGGTGGCTCAGTCGGTTAAGCATCTGCCTTCGGCTCAGGTCATGATCTCAGTGTCCTGGGATCAAGTCCCGCATTGGACTCCTTGCTCAGAGGAAAGCCTGCTTCTCCCTCTGCCTGCCACTCTCCCAGCTTATGCTCTCTCTCTCCACCCCAATAAATAAATAAAATCTTAAAAAAAAAGTGTGAATGGATAAAAATTTGTAGTATAGGCATACAAAGGAATACTACTCAGCAATAAAAAGGAATTAACTACTAATATATGCAACAACATGGGTGAATCTTCAAAACCACCATGCTGAGTGAGCACTAGAGACAAAGAAAATATACTGTACAATTCTATTTATACAAAATTTTATAGCAAGCAAAACCATAGTAACAGAAAGCAGATCAGTGGTTGCCAGGGGCCAGGGTAAAGGGAAGACTGACTGGAAAGAGACACAAGAGAACATCTTGGGGGTGATGGAAAGGCTCGATCATGATTGTGACGGTTGTTCACAACTACATGCATTTGTCAGAACTCATCAAATTGTAGACTTAAAATTGCTGAATTTTATATGAAATTATCCCTCAATAAAGTTGGATTTTAAAAATTAATTGAGTCAGGGTGCCTGTGTGGCTCAGTCGGTTAAGTGTCTGAGTCTTGATTTTGGCTCAGGTAATGATCTCAGGGTCATGAGACTGAGCCCCACATTGGGCTCCGCGCTCACCGAAGAGTCTGCTTAAGATTCTCTCTCTCTCTGCCCCTCCCCCATGCTCTTGCTATCAAATAAATCTTTTTTTAAAAACGAGCCTTCTAAAATGTGTCCTAATTAAGATTCCTAAACCTTCCATTGTTTTCTAAAGTCCTAACTTATATTTTGGTTCTAAAGCCAGTCAGTCCCACATACGGTCTTTTATTTTCTCATAGTGACACAAACCCTTCTCTAGTGACTGGAAACAATACTTAGCAGAATTCTGTTTTGTTTCCAGAAACCTTATAAAAGCAACAACTTGTAATATACACAGATGAATTTTATCAAAATGGTTTGATTGTGATAAATAAGTAATAGGTCTCTGATTCCACCCACATAACTACCTCATTTACTCTTAAATATAAAGATTAATTGGGAACCTCATGAATGAGGACCTCAAACTCCAAAAAGTGAATACTAGTCTGCATTTGAGACACCATACCCATGCTGAAAACACAAGGCTAAGAGTTCCTCCTTTTTTTAAATTCCTTTGGGACTGAAATGTATACCTTTCTTTATTCCCATCCCCATCCCTAGCATCTAATACAGTACTTAAACAAAGTTGACTCCTTCAAAGTATTTAGTCAATGCACAAGTAAATGGAATTGCTGTCCCCAAAAGACTCACTTCCTAACAACCTATATTCAAGCCAATGTTATAATGTAATTAACTTGCCTAATTCTAATAACGAACACCAGATACACAGGTCACAAGGCTTTACCTGTTATGAAGTATGTTAATCCTCCACTAACAGGCTTTGAATGCCCACCTGAAAACCCCAAGGTAGTGTATTAATATATTTTCCCGTTGTTCCATTTACAGTGTCCAGAGTCTTAGAATGATCAAGCTACAATGCAGGACAGAAAGGGTTGCAGGCAACCAGCTTCCATTCACTTACTATTAGACTTAGAGAAGCTGATCGATTTTGACAGTTCTACTAACTAACTTTTGCTTTCCAAAAAATTAAGGATATTTCTAGCTAAATAGAGTAATTATCCAAAGATTAGTGACCAATGATTAATTTATCCTCTTAAGTGACCATAAATAATGGGGATTACATTGCCTTGACATTTTTCCATAAGCCATTCTCAGTTGCCACCAGACACCTGAAGTTATCATGATGAATTAGAGGAAGAAGACAGATTAATTGGATTAAGCATTACTTTTACTAAATTTTTTTTCCAAAAAGAGTAATAGTCTGCCTTTTGATTTAGGTGACTCGTTATCTGTTTCCTAAACAAAGTTACAAAAAACTACCCCATATACAAAACTATAACAGCATACATATAACAGATGAACGCGAAGTTATAGAAAACAGCGTGTTCTGAAGTCAATACCAAAACTCTACACTGCTCTTTTGTGATTCCTGACCTTTGCTATTAGCAAGTCTTTTTCTGCCTGGTGTGTTGCCATGGGATTTAAAAGACTACACGGCTTCTGTTTATCAAACTCTGAGAAAAAAGCGCTTTCATTGGACTTCCCTTTTCCTCCCCTCCCCATAACCATTAGATACCAAATGTACTTGTCAGCAAACCAGTACTTCAGTTCATCCCAGAGAGCACAACAGGAGACAAGCATGGTCAAAAGACTGCATTAGACCTGAACATTTGTTTTAATACAGACCTTGTAAATGAAGCCAAATAATACTAAAAACAAAACAGTTACTGGAAAGGTAAGAGTTTCTTACCCAAAAAGGCAGATAGCCTCTTCTTACACAACTATCAATTCCCTTTCATCCGCCCCCTGTGCTTACAGGTTCTTCCACCAGGGTCACTGCACTTCCAACACCTTCAGCCGGGCTTGAATCACAAGAGAGCAATTCAGGACCTGAGTTCTGGGAGGTGACAGCACAGCACGTGAGTCAACACACACGCCCACATGATGGCTCTGTGCCAAGGTGCTCGATAACAACACCATTTGACATATCCATGGCGCTTTATGCATCCGAAAGCACGCAGACCTTCTATTATCTTGCTGGAGTCTCGCTGCTATGCCATAGGACTCAGAACTAAGGCAAAATACACCTGGGTGTGGCCAGACGGCAGGTTATTACCCGAATTAGGACCAACTCCATTCCCGACCAGCGAGCAGGTGAGGACACCTCCTCCTCCCCCTGCCAAACCTCAGATGTCTAGTGTGATGGAACTGCAAGAGTCAGTCCTGGTTCTCAACAAACGGTGCAATACTCCACCCTACTCCTAGTCAGAGAACTTAAATTCATTTATACTCGTTCTCCAGTTTTCCTAGACAATTTTTTTAAAAGGGAGCCTACACTGAAAAGTTAGCTGTTTTCATTATGAATTGTAAATGAAGTAGCTGACTCAGTTACGAAACTCTGTGAAGACGAGTCTACAAGATAACATCTGCCTGTCGAACGGGTTTTCCACCACCGTCAATACTTTAAATTTGCAATACATAAATTAATGAAAACTATTCTAAGCTATTCTCATAGTCTCTTGGTCTAGAACATCTTGAAAACAAGACTTACAGACTGGCTTAATTACATCACGGATGAAGGAAAGAGTAAATGCCAATAGCCTTAGAGACTGCACTAAACTACAGGGGAGAAAATAAGTCTTAGGACTACACTTTGGAAATACTTAAGACAATGATAATAATATAATTCTGACCTTTGGGAAGTTACAGATCTCAATAAGAGAACTCTGAATGCTAGAAAGACTTTCCAAAGCAATGAAGCTTTGTTACTTTCATTTTTAATTTTTTTTTAAAGATATATTTATTTACTTTTCAGAGAGAGAGACAAAGACAGAGAGAGCACAGGCAGGGGGAGCAGCAGGCAGAGGGAGAAGCAGGCTCCCCACTGAGCGGGGAGCCTGATATGGGACTCGATCCCAGGACCCTTGGATCATGACCTGAGCCCAAGGCAGACGCTTTAACCAACTGAGCCACCCAGGCATCTCGAGATTTTGTTACTTTTAAATAAGATGATTTCAGCAGACTCAACTAAACGCCTTAGGAGCAGCCCCCAGGTCTGCTTGACACAGAATTTCTGGATTTCTCTTATTACATCATGTTCCTCTTAGAGACACGTGCTCTTTCCAAAGCTCTACCTCTGGCTTCAGCTTCAGTCTGAGGCTCCAGGTATACATTTCCAGTTATCTGCTTAACATCATCCCCTGATGTCCTGCTGGCATTTAACACTCAAATGTCTACCATCTGAGTCAGTCTTTCCCTGTCAATTCCCCCTCCTCGTGCCCCTGGTCCTGGCAGTGGCACCATCCACAACTGTCTACATAATTTGTAGTGCCAGTACAGAATGAAAATGTGGGGCTCCCAGTTCAAAAAGCATTAATGCAGAATCCAGATGCAGGCATCATCTCTGCTTCCATGTCACTGTCTACATCCAACATTTGCTCAAATTCCCTCAGTCTATCCTTTAAAACGTCTCACATCTGTCCCTTCCTTCCCATTTCAACTACTGTGCCTCCCATCTCACCCAGTTCTCAGCCAACGACTTTACAATTGGAGTTCCTCCTACTTCTTTCCCTCTGCAACCTAGTCACATTTTTTAAGGCACTACTTCAGACCCCTTCAATATCTCCCCATTGCCTCTCTATTAAATCACATCCAAACTTCTTAACTCAGCATCCAAACCTTCCATTCCCTAGCTCCACCATTCTTTTCCACCCTTATCTTCCATGAATTTCCTTACATACAAATCCTGGCTCTAGGCAAACCAAACACCTTCCATTCACTAAAAAAGTCCAGGGGGTACTCAGGTAAAAACAGCCTGGGTCACGATGCCAAAAACAAGCTCAAATCCAGCCCCCACTACTCACTAGCCTTAGCTGCCTATCTAAAACATGACAATCATAATAGCAGTTATACCATATAATTATTGGATAGATAAAACAAGATAAAATATAGAGTAAAGCACAGTAAAACATCCATTATTAGGCTGCCTCCTAGCCCTTGCCTAGGCCTCACACTCTACCTGAAATAGCTCTTCCTGCTAAATCTGCTGAAGAAGAGTCTATTAATACTTTAAAGCCGAACTCAAAAGCTACCTCCATGAAGCCTTGCCTGATCAACTCAGAAGTCATTCTGCCTTAATACCCATCATCGAGCTATTAAGGAGGGCATGTATTGCAAGCAGTACTGGGTGTTGTACGCAAACAATGAATCATGGAACACTACATCAAAAACTAATGAACATAACATAATAAAAATAAATTTAAAAATTAAAAAAAAAGTCATTTTGCCTTCCCCCAAAAACCTACATCTTATTCGCACTGTGCTTAACATGTGTAGCATATTGCCTTAGAGTTATTTACGCTTTTGCCTCCTCTCACAACCCTCATGTGTATGGAATACATCAAATTTATTCATTTCCTGCATGACCCCTACCTACATAGTTTGTGCTCAAAAAATGAAATGATTTCCGTATCTTTTTAAAAATAAATAAAATGAAAACATTTTTTAAGCACACATACACCCAAATTAAAGCTATTTTCAACTGAATTGGCTGGGTCTGGAGGGGGCAGAGGCAAGACGACAGCACACAGAATGAGACAGGGCTGCTCCTGCAGACTTGATCCTCTGAAGGATGAGGTGTCACCCTGAAGAGTCAGGACGTCCTTCCAGCCAAGTCTCCAGATGGTTCATTTCCATCCCCTCTTTTAACCCCAAAAGAAGGCCTTGATTAACACCTGTGCTAAGAGCAGAGGAATGGGAACAAGGGTATACCCCACCTGCTAGGTGTGTCAGGTGAGAATCTAAAAGAATAATCTCAGGCCTTCCTAGCATTCCCACTTGTGGTAACAAATTTACTCTAACATATTTACTGGTATGTGTCCCCTTGTATTTCCAGGTATTATACATAATTGCCAGGCCATTTTGCTGCTTCTAAAGGACTCAAAAACTGGGAAAACACATTGCCCTACAAGCAATGAAATAAAAAGTTAATTTTTAAAAATAGCATTGACACTTATCATATTAGCAAATATTAATAAAAATAAAACTTAATATTGGTAGGGTTTTCAGGAAGCCAATATATTGCTGGTGCTGTAAGTCTTCTAAAGAACAATCTGGCAATGTGTAACAAGTGTTATAAAATTGTTCATACCCTTTGAACCAGTAATCTCACTTTTAGACATATACCCCAAGGAAGCAATCCAAGGGAGAAAAAACAATTTCTTTGTTCAAAGATGTATACAGATAGAATATTTACATTGCATAACACTGCCTGCAATTCAAACATCTGTCAAAGGAGGCCTGGTTAGTAATCTAGGATACAGCAGTATGGCAGAAGGACACACTTACTGAAAACCTTAAGTAGGTATACTATGTGGTACAGAAAAATGTACCTTAAAAAGAATGTTCACTGAGAAATTGAAAACAAAAGTTTTTTTGTAAGATGGTATCAACACTCACTTGGAGGCAAAATATAATCTGAACTGACATGAAACTATTTATGGTCTTTATTTGTCCACTTGCTCTGAATACCCACAGATTTTGCTGCAGAAATAATGTATTTGATTCCAGGGTGCTATCTCAGATCCCCCTGTAAGATGTTAAAAAATTGAGATATATGTAACAGTTTACTTTTTTTAAATCCAAAAAAATGTGAACCCTAAAGATATATGGCCCCAAGAGTTTCAGATAAGAGACTGTGGCTCTGTACTAATAACATCTATACACATGCAAGTACATTTGTATATATGTATCTGTTATAAATTTGACGTAAAAGAGTTAGTTTGGTATTCCTTGGCTTTCCATTTCCAACCTATTCCATAATTAACATTTTTCTCTGAGGAGAAAAAGACAAAACCTAACACATATAACTAAAACTCCACACATCTATCATCTATTCCTACAAAACAACTATTCTTAGGGCAAGTTTACTATTATAGTCATGAAAGGTAATATTTCTAATGGTAATAGTGAATTATTTTTAATATTAGTATTTTTATTATAAAAGTAATACGTGTTCAACATGGAAAACTTAGAAGCCACAGAAAAACCAACAGAAAGCAAGAAATCCAAAAACATGGCACTCAGGGATATAACTATGGAGTTGGGGGCATTGCTGCCAAAGTTTGAGTGTTACATTAGTGTAGAACAATGGCAACATTCTGCCCCCATTTGCACTAAAACATCAATTAACTTTGTGGAATGTTATTGTTTAAACAACTATTGACAAATGTGAATCCTTTGAGATGCTGCCATTTGAAAACTGGAACATGAAGTCAAAACTAATAAAAAGGATAATTAAGCAAGATGAAAAGGTGTTTACTATTAAAAAGTCACAGACTAACCCTCTCGACTTGGCATTAATACCAATCCACCCTGAAGAGTCAAGAAATATCTCCACTTAATTAGTGGTTTTCTGCTTTTATAAAGCATAGCTCAGAATTGGTTTTGGATTCAGTCTAAGTTTGTCACAAGAATAAATTTTGACTCTCTGAATACATACAGAACACCATTTACGCAATTCACTCTTTAGCAAAAAAAGAGAAAAAATGTCATAGATGAACAACAGACCAATGTATAAGCTCTAGTCGGGTGCTTCTCCTTCTTCTGGGGGAGCAGCATTTCTGGCCGACTTTGTTCCCTCTTGATAAACATAAAAGTCTCATAATCCTTGAAAACTTTAATGCACACCGCCAAGGGTAGTTTTTTGTTTTGTTTTTAATAAACGTGCCTTGGGGCACCTGGGTGGCTCAGTCGGTTGGGCGTCAGCCTTTGGCTCAAGTAATGATCTCAGGGTCCTCGGATCCAGCCCTACATTGGGTTCTCTGCTCCGGGAGGAGCCTCCTTCTCTCTCTGCCCCTCCCCTCTGCTCGAGCGCTCTCTCTCAAATAAATAAATTATAAATTTATAAATAAATAATTTTAAAAAATAAAAATAAACTAAATGTACCTCTCCGGAACTTCTGATATGTTTCTCCCAGTGGGGGGACACCGTGCTGCCTTCTCTGACCCATACACCTCTCCCGACTTAATTTAAGCAGAAACACAGCTTTGGTCCATGTGCATTATTTCACATCTGTATTTCATATGTATTCCCATAACTAAAAATTAGTGAAATGAAAAAAGATTTCCAACTTGGAAATAAGGCATGTCGTTTCTTCAGTTCTTTTAGCTCTAGTTCCTATAGGAAAAGTGGGGAGTTATTTCTGCTGTTACTGAAGATACCTTAGCAAAGTACAATCACACACATTTGGTACATGTACATGTGAAAGCACTGCTTTCCTCCATCACTCCAGTCTCAGAGGGACTGGCTCTTGTGTGGTGGGTTTGCACAACTCCCCAGCAGCACTGGAGTCGCTCATTCAGAATCACTGTCAAGAACAACACCAGAATGCACGAGCGGCACCGGGCTAGGCTGGTGCTCGGAGCTGAGGTGAGCCAACTGTTCACGGAGTGTTTGGGAGTTAGTTTGTTTTTGTTAAGGTTTGTTTGTTTAATCTGAATATGAGATCAGATCTCTAATTGGATTGTAATAACTCTAAATGGAATTCTATTCCAAAAGCAACTTCCCAGGATTTCTGATAGAAGATACTGGCTAGAAGATACCATTAAGGTTCTAGAGAATATATAGGCAAATATGCAGAAAATAGTTTCAAGGGAGAAAGAAGGCAGGGTTCTACACTTCAGGACAACTTTAACACAAGTACAAGTTTTTACCCAGCTGAAAAGATGCTCTTAAATTCAACGTAATAGGTGTAAATACTGATATCATGTGCCACAACCCTAAACTGTGCAAGTTCCAACTTTCTTATCTATAAATGGAGGTAACAGCTCACTATAAGACTACTCTAAAAAATAATGTATAAATATGTATGAATGTATATGAAAGCGTTTATGATAAAGGAATATGCAAATTAACACTTAAATATGAATTATTCTTAAAATGCCATTCACAGAATGCTGGATTAGAATAGGTTGCAGTTAGGTTCTCTGTCTTCCACTTTCAAGTTTGTTTTTGTGTTTTGGGTTTTTGGGGTATTTTGTTTTGTTTTTTTAAGTAATCTCTAACCCCAACATGGGGCTCAACCTCACCACCAGGAGATCAAGAGTCACATGCTCTACTGACTGAGCCAGCCAGGCGCCCCTCTGTCTTCCACTTTAATCCTAATTCATAACTCATTTGAATTCATGCTAACCCCCAAACGTTCCAGTGCATCAAAAACGTAACAACAGGGGCGCCTGGCTGGCTCAGTCGTTAAGCGTCTGCCTTCGGCTCAGGGCATGATCCCAGGGTCCTGGGACCGAGCCCCGCATCGGGCTCCCTGCTCCGCTGGGAGCCTGCTTCTTCCTCTCCCACTCCCCCTGCTTGTGTTCCCTCTCTCGCTGGCTGTCTCTCTCTCTGTCAGATAAATAAATAAAATCTTTCAAAAAAACAAAAAAACAACAAAAAAAGTAACAACAGTTGTATAAAATCATTGTTTTGCCCCATGGTTGTGACAAAAGGAATACCATTCACCAGAATCTTATAAGGATTAACAACCACACTGAAGAGAGGAGGGGCACACTAAAGGCGTAAAGGCAAAAGATAGCAGGGTAAGTTCAGGAAAAAAGTGCAAGGCTTTCAGCTTGGCCAGAGCACAAAGAACAAGAAGGGAGAGAGGTGAGAGGCAAGGCTAATGGATCAGGAAAGGGCCAGAACTCGAAGACCTTTGGTGTATGGAGTAATGAGTATCACTGATGCCTTTAAAGAGAAAAATGATGTGGTCCTATGTTTCACATTTAATCACTCAAGTGTATAACTGAGGACAGAGAGACCAGTTAAAGCATTAATTGAGGCATTAAAAGACATGAATTAAGACAACACTAAAGGAAAGAAAGGGGACTGATTTATGAGGCATTAAGGATGTAAATGTGAAAGGACCTAGTCTAGTTTAACAAAATAGAAAAAGGGAGAAATAAGAAATTAAGATGAATTCAACCAGAAGTGTCAGACACCAAGAGAATTCAGAAGGAAGGATAAGTATATTTGCAAGTGGGCTGTTGTTTTTGGTGGCAGAAGAAGATTGTACGGGGTGGCTAAAAAATGCGTTCATTTTGAGTATGATATACCTGTGTACCCAAACGGAACTGTCCAGATATAATAAATATGGGTCATGAACACAGAAGAAATTTGGAAATAACCCCAACAGAGCAGCTGGAGCCATGGGGTGTGTGAGACACCCAAGGAAAGCAGGAAAAGTGAACCCAAGTACGTGGCCTGGGATGGAGCCTCAAGGAGTTGCAATATGGATTCAACAAGAACCCATACAAAAAGATACAACAAATCACAAGAGCACAGAGTACAATTTATTCTAAAAGATACCTCAAAACCCCTCCTGAAGTAACTCTGGTATGCTTTTATTTTTGACTGATTTCGTTCTTTGAGCAGTTAATTTTATTGATAAAAGTTCAATGATAAAACACCACAGGAATACTCCTATTGTATTTGATCAAAATTCATTATATACTATTCATACTGCTCCAACTGGCTCTGAATTCAGAAACATTCTGGAAATGGAGTCCAAAATGCTCACATCATACTCATTTCTTTATTATTCCAAAATCCTGGAACCATTTTTGTGATCTAATGACCTACCGTAACAGGCAGTCTAGGTGAATTTACATGGAACATAAGATTGGATGTTTTAAGGTGGAGGAGAACTAAAGAGATTAAAGCATAACAGCCATAAGTGAGCTCTCTTAGTTTTTCAACCTCTTCCAGTGCAAATAACAGGCATTTTTCCTATAGTAAAAGATGTATTGGACCATGAACCAGATCATTCATTCACCGTAATCAGCTCAACAAAACACCATTACTAAAAACCTTCCTAGGATATAGAAATTATTAGTTACACAGGCAGCTTCCCCATCCCCCTCCCACCACCACACACACACAAAGCCCTTAGCATAAAGGCCAGATATAGCAGTTCGGTTCTGAAGAACTACAATCAACCTCCTACAAGCTTAGGTGTAGCAAAAAACTGTAGTGTATAGATATCAGCATAACTGCAAATATGAAAATTAAAAAAAAAAAAACCCTTCAAGAGTATGCACTGACTTGAAGTTTCAGGGGTGCCAGTAAGACGATATTGAGAGATGTTACAAGATGCATTGTTCCCTAAATGTTATTGAAAATCCTACTTCATGATGTAACTGTCTAAAGAACAATCTACCTCC
>NW_024423675.1:21597672-21737140 GCF_017311325.1 Ursus maritimus | reverse complement strand
AAGGCAGAGTTGCATTAAAGACTGTAGCCAGAGAGCCTCCCTTTGGGGACCTTTTCAATAATCCACTTTTCGTTAAAACTACTGAATTTTTAATACCTAGATTTGTACTTTAAATACCCAAGAAGGGAGGATAACGTGCAGTGTTTCCCAAACTTATTTAACCACAGACCTCCACTTTAAAGAAAGGCTATTAAAGAACACAATTTGGAAATTACTAAAAGAAGGAAGAGTCTACTTGACCAAGCCTCTGGACCACAAAGACATAATATCTTCAAAAGGATATCATTAACTACCCTAAATACTGATTCTGAAAACACACTTGTTTTAAATAAATATATTTTAAAAGTGAATATACCATTAAAATATTTCTCTTTTTTCAGGAAGAAAACAGATAAAGAAACTAGATTAATATCCTAGTAAGATCCCAGAATGTCCATAGCGCTGTATCTGAAGATAAAAGAACCCTTAATTCTTTTCCTTAATCAGTTCCATGAAGGAACTAAAAATGGGTTTTCCAATATCCAGCACACTTGTGATTTCTAAGGGAAAATAACGTTTCAGTTAATTGTAGGAGCTGTTTTAGTTTTCCCTAAAGCATCTGATATACCTGTGCACATGTGAACAGGTAAAAGGGGAACTGAAAAGAGACAACTCAAGTTCAGCCTGCTCCCTCCGATGCAGCAGTATGTGTGAAGCATAGCTCTGAGTATCCTGTCATTGGCAGCTAGGATAACTTAGTGGGGCTGTGAGGCACTCCACATTTTTCTCTCTTTCTACTGCCAGCTTGTAGTTCAGCTTGCTTCCCCCTTCCAGAGTCCTAAATTCACAAAGTAAGATTTATTACCATAGAGAAAGAAGCCATCAAATGCCTTTCCCAGCCCCCACCATTCACAGGAATTTCTTAGAATTTCAGCTTTTTAAAATTAGATTTAGTCCTGATATATTGCAAATGCCTCAGGGAAATATTCTGTTTACTCATTTGTATACCACAGCAGATCAAAAAATCCTTGGGAACTGCTGACCTTGTTTCTCTCAGTTACCATCTCCGGTGCCAAGCACAGAGAGTGTCAGAAACTTGGTAAACATTTGTAGAATGAATAAGGAGTAACATTAAGATGTATAAACTAGCCTATATTTTAGTGTGAATGAAATTCTCCTTTTCTGAGAAGTTTTGGGTAGATCATCAGTTGCATTGGAAGAGTTAAGATAGCCCTGAAGAGGGCCGCCTGCGTGGCTCAGTCAGTTAAGCCTCTGCCTTCCTCTTCGGTCATGAAACTGGGGTTCTAGGATCGAGCCCTGCATCAGGCTCTCTGCTCAGTAGTGAGTCTGCTTCTCCCTCTCCCTCTGTGATCTCTCTCGCTCCCTCTAAGTAAATAAAACTACAAAAGATAGCCCTGAAGAGAAAGCCTGAGAAAGGCTCCTTTTCAATTCTGTCTGGAAACATCATCCTACCATGGATCAGTCTAAAGGAACATGGTTCTTCAAAAGAAACCCCATACTTCTGCTGAAGGCCATATGAAAGTATCTTGTGGGGCGCCTGGGTGGCACAGCGGTTAAGCGTCTGCCTTCGGCTCAGGGCGTGATCCGGCATTATGGGATCGAGCCCCACATCAGGCTCTTCCGCTATGAGCCTGCTTCTTCCTCTCCCACTCCCCCTGCTTGTGTTCCCTCTCTGGCTGGCTGTCTCTATCCTGTCGAATAAATAAATAAATAATCTTTAAAAAAAAAAAAAGAAAGAAAGAAAGTATCTTGTTTCTCCATGTAAGTCCCTCTACAAAAATCTATTTCAATGAGACATCAACAATTGGCAATCCTTTACTGACAGCAAAGTAAGACCAAGAAACAGGGACCCTAATCTTCAGACTTCTTTTCTAACCCTAGAATTCCTGGTATAGTACTCAATCAATTGCTAATGCTTGAATTAATCAACAACATAAAGAACGCTGGATTAGCAGGTTATCTCGCCAATGCAAAGGATCAATCATTAAATACCCCGTTTCTGGAGTCAGATAAACCTGAGATTGAATCCTGGCTCCACTGCTTACTCTGTAATACTGAGTTTCCACATACGAAAAGAAAGATATTAAATTAAGCCTGTATCATGGAGTTGCAATAAGGTTTAAACAGGAATGCATGCAGTTCTTTGCACTAGGCCTGGCACACAGTCCTCAAGAAAAGTGAGCTATCATTTAGAAACCTAGATTCACATTCCACCACTACCTCCCTACGTATCCTTGGGCTCATCACTAGGAAGAAGGCAATGAAAACATGAAAACAAAATTAAGTGCTCTCTAATGCTGGGATTATCAATCATAAATAAGGTATCAGAAAACGGATCAAAACTTCCTGAAAAATAAAAGCCTTAAACAATTCAGGTATTTTTTGGCATTGTACTTCAAGTTTGCATACATTTAATCACAGATGACTCAGCATCAGAATATCAAAATGAAAAGGCCTGAACAGGCCGACTTCGGGTATTCTCAAATACTTCGGTGCCTGCTGGGAAGGATGGACCTGATGAAACACCTGTGTGTGCTGGGGGTGGGGGTGCAGGTCTCAGTACTAACTGCCTTAAAGACAATCTTGTTTCCATTTTTTTTCCACAGATGAGGTTAAATCTTTTTTCTTAGACCTTAAAATTTATCACTTATCAGCTCTGTATAGCATAGCATCCAAGTAAAGGTCACTGTTCAATCTAGCTGCTGTGTTATACAGAACCATTACAAGTGCATAGGCAGGCACCCACAGCACGGTCTGGTTCTCAGTCACCACTTACCCTGCGGTGGGCACCTTTGTGCAAGGGCACAGCCAAACACAACAGTCAGGCAGATAAGCACAAAGATCTTCAGTATTCAACTGGCATAGGTATACCTGTATAACTATTTATACAATATACACCCACACATACACAAACATGACAAAGTTGTCAGGATTTAACTGAGTAAATGAAGAAGGATATTCATCAAAAATGAAAATACAGAGCATCAAAAAGTTCAGGAGAGCAGATTCCTGTCCCCTCCCTCACCTTCAGCTGGCCAGTCCTGGGATACTGTAGCCAACAGGAACTTTGGGGATGGAAGATAGGTAGAGGCTTCAACATTGTAAAACTCCAACCCTCGGCAAAACTATGGCCTTTCCCCAGCACCTGCTCACTCACACGCTCACTCTCATAAAATGAAGATAGGGAAAAAAACCCCACAGATAGCAAATGACCTACTCACCTGAGTTTGCAAGAACAGTGGTAAAAAAAAAAAGACTGTTGTCTTGTTGTTTGAACTGCATTAAAAATCTGCAATCCCAGGCAAGGATATGCTAAATGCTGAAGGAACCAGTCTTAAAATGTTGACTGTCAATTCTGCCTCCTTGAACTTTTCCCTACCAGATATCCAATGCTCATATAAAAAAATTATTTTTGTTCAATATTGCATATCAATCCTACTAAACTTTACAACAGTTGCCTTCCATTAAAAATAAATACACGACATTACATTTCTAACACTGTGACCTGTGTAACACCGTAGTTCAAGAGCTATTTAAGGAACAGAAATTCCAGGTTAAATATGGTATATTATCACATCTGCAAAGAGAGAATGTACAAGAATATTCATTGCAGCACTGTTTATATTAAGTTTGGAAGTAATCTAAATGGTTTTTTAAAGGGAGAATGCATTAGTAAAGTATAATACATTCATACAATGGAAAACCTTTAATTAAACTATAAAGAATTTAAGCCACCAGCTCAAATTGAAGTATTATGTGGGTAAACTGCAAACAATGCAGAGTAGAAGAAAAGCAAGCTGCAGAATGATACATGCAATACTATTTATACAAGGTTTTAAAAGTCCCAACATTACCTCTGCCCTAGAATTTGTTATAACAGTCTTGCATGTTCCTTGTATGCACAATAAAGACCTAAGGAATATTCACTCTAGAAATAGAAAATTAAGGTTAAAAAAAAAAAAAGACTATTAATCATATAAAGTTTCCCCAATGGCAGGGAGGAGCCTTATTTAGTAATGGAAATCACTTACCCCTTTAAGTCATAAGATGGGTGTTCTATCTCCATTCTACTACTCACCAAGACACTATTTTACCAAGCTTCAGTTTGCTCACCTAAATGGGGTTGACACCTGCCTCACAATTGAAGTGAAATAATGTATGTAGAAGAGTTTATACAAAAGGTCTTGGACTTGTTTTTTTGCCTATCAGTCAAGAAATCACGTAATAATGCTCTACAAGGAAAAAGATGTTGAGTCTGCACTTTTTCATCTAGTCTCATATATGATTAAATATGGCAAAGAACACAACAGGAAAGGGCAACCCCTCACCTTCCTCCTCCCGGTCCCCGGATCTGGCTGCCTCCTATGCTTTCTATATTTAGCACACAGTGCCCCCCCCCCAAAAAAAAAACAACAAACAAAACACGAAACCGTGGCTCTTGCAAAGGCTCCCTTTGGAACTCCCCGTGACCTTGGAAAAAATCTCTTTAATCTCGCCAACCCTGCCTCCCCTCACCACACACACCCCTCTGCAGCCCCGGAGGCAGATAACCGAAAACCCAACGGTCATGGCCAAATAAGAGACCGTAAAAATCACAGTGCAATGTTGTTGGGTTTGAAAGGTTCTGTTTGTTTTCAAACATTCAGAGGAAAGTATACCTTAGACTCAAACCCTACTCCTAGAAAGAAGATCTGGGCAAGTAAGTTCTGCAACTTGTTTCCAAACACACAATCCCCACATCTGGATCCAATACAGAGCCAGGCACACCGAGGCCCCTGAAGCGGCAGGAGGCGTTTGCAATAGGACAGACCCACCTCTCACACCCTCCCGCACACAGGCACCCACCCAGGCGCACACGCTGGCGCCGACACACACTCCGCACGCGGGATGCGCCCAGAGGCCCCGTCCCCGCTCTCCCCCCACTCCCAGCTGGCGCGGCGGGCTCCGCGCCTCACCTGTCTTGAAGACCATCTTGTCATCGTCCTTGGACCCGAAGGTCTTCAGCATGGCCACGAAGAGCACCCCGCAGGCGTTCTGGATGCCGAACACGGACCCGTTGCACCACATGGCGGCAAGCATCACCAGCCAGCCCCAGCCGCCCTCGGGAGGCTGCGGGGGCTCAGCGCTCGCCGGCCCCGCCAGCTCTACCTCCACCTTCTCGACGGACGCCTCGGGGCCGTCCGAGAGTCCCGGGCCGGGCAGCGGGGCGGCCCCCACGGTGGGCGCGGGACCCGGTGGCTGCGCCTCGCTCGTCCCCCGCGCGGCGGCGGGCTCCTCGGGGAAGGGCACCATGGCCCGAGGCGGCCCCCTCGGGCGCCAGGGGAGCGCGAGGGGTGCGAGTTGCCGGCTGGCTCGCCGAGGAACTGCAGAACGCCGAGCGGGCGGGCCGGTGAGGCCGAGGCGAGGGCGGTGGAGCCCCCGGTGGGCGGGCGGCGCAGGGCAACGGAGGTTGCAGCCAGGAGGAAGGCGGAGGCGAGCGAGCACCTCAGAGCTCAGGGACTCGGGCCTCCAGTCCACAGCCCCGCACCCCCCACTGCGTCGGGGGCCCGCCAGCAGGCTCTTAAAGACGCCCCCCGCCCGCTGGCTGGGGGCGTGGCCGGAGCGGGACGTGCCCCAGACTCTCCAATGATTGGGCTTCAGGAGAGCGGAGGCGGGGCCCACCGCCTGGAGGAGCCAAGACCCAGGTGCCCGCGGGTGGCCGTCTCTGCGCGCGCGCCTGCGGCAAGGCCTCCTCCTACCCAGTGGGGGGTCACAGATGTGTAGGTTACCTCGCGGCAAAGTATTAACGGAAGGGGCGCGAATCCTCCTAGGTACAGGCTGGGTGTGTCATCACACAGCACTACGGGAGCTTCTTTAGCCTTAGCTCTCTGACAGCTTCACAGCCAAACTAACATTGCCTTTTTGTTTAGTTTTTGTTTTGCTTTTTGGCATTCACCTCTTATTACTAATTATAATATATAAGCTACGTAATGCCACCTGCTTAATTAAAAGAAAGTCAGAAGAGGACTTACTGAATTATTTCATTTCTCCTGCTTTCATACACAATTTCCTATAAATACTTGGCACGTTAAAGATCCCCATTTTGTTAGACGCAGACTGTATAATACCAAAGCCTTCAAATAACAAACATTTTTGACAGCTGGAAAACGTTACTTTTAAACTACAGCAAGTTGTTTTCACTTTAAACAAAAATGAGCACGTATATTCAACTCCTCTATCTCCCCTAAACGTGGAGCAGCAATGTATGTGAAAGAAAAGGAAAAACGGCCGTGCAATATTGAGCACACTTCTTAATTTCTCAGTTATTCAGATTCTTCACTTCAAAGTCAAAATATACTAGTTATTTTGTATTATGGTGGAGTACACGGGTAAGTGTGATTGATCGTATTTCTTCCTCTACCTGTTAATGAACTCGTAGGAGAAAATCCTGGGATAGAACAGGAGGCTCAGATGGTATTGCAATACATATACAACAAAGAGAAGTGGGATGGAACCCTAAAATTCTCTTCAAAACACTGCAGAAGAGCTTCTACAGCAAGTCGCCATGGAGCTGAGCCCGGAATCCAACAGGGAACTTGAGCAGGCAAAGATAGGAGAAGAGCATTCTAGGAAGAGAAAATCACCTAAGATGTGGAAAGCAGGGTGTGCTCGAAGAACAGGAGACATAGCTCAAATATAATGTGTCTTAGGGATGGGGTTAGAGTAATAGACTAAGATTAGTCTTACAAGTGCACAAAAATGAATCCACAAGGATGTTAATCCAGCATCGTTGGAAATAAGGATAAAGTGGAAGCGAAGATACACATCAGTGACTGGTTGATTAAATACTTACTACATATTCTCTAGAAGTTAAGATGTTTACCTCTATTGACTTTAAAAGTTACATGCAACATTTTATTTAGCAAAGAAAGCACATCATAAAACAAGGTATGGGTTATAACACAAAATATAAAATAAATATCCATGAGTCAATACTGATATAAGTAAATGATTAAGTATATTAAGTCTTCCTCTCAAAACCCATAATCCCAGTCTAATTGTTTAAAAAAATAAATTAGACAAAGGTGCCTGGGTGGCTCAGTCAGTTAAGCCTTGAACTCTTTTTTTTTTTTTAAGATTTTATTTATTTATTTGACAGAGATAGAGACAGCCGGCGAGAGAGGGAACACAAGCAGGGGGAGTGGGAGAGGAAGAAGCAGGCTCATAGCGGAGGAGCCTGATGTGGGGCTCGATCCCATAGATCCCATAACGCTGGGCTCACGCCCTGAGCCGAAGGCAGACGCTTAACCGCTGTGCCACTCAGGCACCCCAAGCCTTGAACTCTTGATGTCGGCTCAGATCATGATCTCAGGGTTGTGAGACTGAGCCCCTGATCAGGCTCTGCACTGTGCGTAGAACCTGCTTAAAATTCTCTCTCTGTCCTTCCCCCTGCTCCCACAGGCATGAGCACACTCTCTCTCCCTCTCTCTCTCTCTCTCTTTAAAAAAAATTAGGGGCGCCTGGGTGGCTCAGTCAGTTAAGAGTCTGACTTCAACTCATCTCGGAGTCCTGGGATGGAGCCCCAGATTGGGCACCCTTCTCAGCGGGGAATCTGTTTCTCCCTCTCCCTCTGCCCCTACCCCTGCTCGTGCTCTCTCTCTCTCTCTCTCTCAAATAAATAAATAAAATCTTTTTTTAAAAAATTAGACAAGTCCCAATTGAGGGACATTCTACAAAATACCAGACCAGTACTTCTCAATGCTGTTAAGGTCATCAAAAACAAGGAAAGTCTGAGAAACTGTCAGATCCGAGAGGAACTGAAGGCAGTCTGACAACTAAATAGAATGTGACATCCTAGATGCAATCCTGGAACAGGAAAAGGACATTAGGTAAAAACTAAGGAAATCTGAATAAAATAAAATAAATTATTAATATTGGCTCATTAATTGTAACAAATGTGGAATACAAATTAAGATGTTAATAATAGGAGAAACTGGGTGAAGAGGTGTGGAAACTCTGTATTATCTTTATGATTTTTCTATAAATCTAAAACTGTTCTAAAAATAAAATTTGTTTTTTAATTTTTTTTTTTAAGTAGGCTTTAGGCCCAGCATGGAATTGAATTTACAACCCTGAGATCAAGAGTCACATGCTCTACCAATCGAATCAGCCAGGAGCCCCTAAAGTTTATTTTTTAAAAGTTTATGTATCATGATCCCATTCTTGTAAAAATATGTATACATGTACATAACAATTTTTAAACATGATACGGTTTATTTCTAAGTTTCACTTTATATATGATTGTTATACATATAGCATTTATAACATTATTTCTAAGCATTATATAGTGTGCTTTATTTTCAAATTAAAGTTTGACATTTTTCACAGGGATTGATTTAGGAATAACTCGGACTTAAAGGATTAAAAAGTTAATGCCCACAAGCCACTTAGTGCCTGGTATATAACAAGCTCTTATGAAATGTTAGCAGTTACTACCATTATTATTACTATTAATGACATCAATGATTCCTTCTAGTGACTTCCCAATACCAGCATTTTATTGGAATCAAACAATTTAAATGGATGTTTGCATTTTTATAAATACAACCTTTATTTAATTACAAATATATCAAGTTAGGAAATTAAAATATGAAAACAATGAAATTTAGGAGCTTAGATGTCCTTGTTCTCAACTATTATGTTATCTATTCCTTAAAGAGAAATTTATTTTCCACTAGTTACTCTATCCCCAACTCACAAAGGTACCACTTAAATAACCTGATACACGGTCTACAACACAAATAAATGGAAAGATACTCCATGCTCATGGAATGGAAGAAGTAGTATTGTTCACATGTCCATACCACCCCAAATCAAACTACAGATTCAGTGCAATCCCCATCAAAATACCAATGACATTTTTCATAGAACTAGAACAAATAATCCTAAAATTTGTATGGTGCCACAAAAGATGCTGAATAGCCAAAGAAATCTTAAGAAAGACACACAAATCTCCCTAATTTCAAACAATACTACAAAGCTATACCAATAAAAATAGGATACTGGCACAAAAGCAAACAGATAGATCAATAGAATAGAATAGAAAGCCCAGAAATAAACTCATGCACAGAAGGTCAACTAATCTATGCAAAGGAGGTAAGAATATACAATAGAGAAAAGACAATCTCTTCAATAAATGGTGTTGGGAAAACTGAACAGCCACATACAAAAGAATAAAACTGGACCACTATCTTACACCATATACAAAAACCAGTTCAAAATGGATTTAAGATTCAAATATAAGACCTGAAATCATAAAACTACTAAAAGAAAACATAGGAAGTAAGCTCTTTGACATTAGTTTTATATATATATTTTTGGAACAGTCTCCTCAGGCAAGGCTACAAAAGCTAAAATAAACAAATAGAATTACATCAAACTAAAAACCTTTTGCACGGCGAAATAAACCATCAACAAAATGAAAAGGCAACCTGAGTGGCACAAGATATTTGCAAATCATAGATCCACTAAGGGGTTAATATCCAAAATTTATAAAGAATTTATACAAGTTAATATTAAAAAAAAACCCAAACAACCCAATTTAAAAATGAGCAAAAGACTTGAATATACATTTTTTCCAATGAAGATGTACAGATGGTCAACAGACACATGAAAACATGGTCAACATCACTAATCAAGGAAATGCAAATCAAAACCACAACGAGATAGTATGTCACACCTGTCAAAATGGCTAAAATCAACAACACAAGAAATAACAGGTGTTGGCAAGGATGTGGAGAAAAGGGAACCCCTGTGCATTGTTGGTGGGAACGTAAATTGGTGCAGCCACTCTAGAAAACGTTATGAGGTTCCTCAAAAAAATTAAAAGTAGAACTACCATACTACCTGGCAATTCCACTTCTAAGCATTTTTCCAAAGAAAACAAAAACAATCAAAGAGATATATGCGTCCCTACATAATGCAGTATTATTTACAATAGTCAAGACCTGGAAGAGATCTGGGGATGCCTGGGTGGCTCAGTCAGTTAATCTGCCTTTGGCTCAGGTCATGATCTCAGGGTCCTGGAATCAAGTCCCACATTGGGCTCCCCGCTCATCAGGGAGTCTGCTTCTCCCTCTCCCTCTGCCTGACACTCCCCCTGCTTGTGCTCTCTCTGTCTCTCTCTCTCTGACAAATAAATAAAATCTTTAAAAATATATTAAAAAATAAATTTAAAAAAAAGATGGAAGCAACCTAAGTGTCCATCAATAGATGAATGGATACATATATGTCATGGGATATTATTCAGCGATGAAAAAGAATAAATCTTACCATTTGGAACAACACAGATGGACCTAGAGGGTATTATGCTAAGTGAAATAAGTCATACAGACAAAGAATTCTGTATTATTTCACTTATATGTGGAACCTAAAAAAGACAAATGAACAAGCAAAACAGAAACTGACTCATAAATAGGAGAAACATACTGTTAATTACCAGAGTGGGGAGCAGTTGGGGGTTGGAGAATGGGTGAAATAAGGGGGATTAAGAGGTGCAAACTTCCAGTTACAATATAACCATGGGGATGTAATGTACAGCACAGGGAATATGTCAATAATATTATAATAACTGTATGGTAACAAGACTTATGGTGTAGGTCATTCATAATGCATAGTAATATTCAATCATTATTATGCACACCGGAAACCAATAGGATATTGTATGTCAATTATACTTCAATTAAAAAATTAATCTGATACAAAATTTCTCTCTCGTTATTAACTTGATCTGTTTGGAACTATTGGCTCATTTACACTAGGGGAAATTATTCTTCTAGACTATGTTCTGAGTAAAGGGCATATACTGAAGATTACCAGTAAAAACAGAAGTTCCAGTCTGGTTAAGCCACGGATTGGCTTCGCCTTCATCTCCACTGCTTTGCCTTTCTCAAATGTCTAAGTTGGTGAAAGAAAAGAAGATGTCATGATATGAAATGAAATAATCAAGCAAAACACTTTAAAAATAATAAAGTACCTTAGACATTAAAAGTCAAGAGTTATTTAAGGTTTCTATGCTCTTTGAAAAAGATATTCTGGACCACCAGTTGGATTCTGGGTTGAAATCTTATTATTAAATCTGGCAAGTTTGTGCTTGGCATTTTGTTTTTCTGTATCAAAGGGGGAAACTTGAATCAGATTTCTTATCTGAATGCTTTTTACAAGAAAGTTTTTACTTATGTTTTTTAAGATTTTATTTATTTATTTGAGAGAAAGAGCATGGGCAGGGGGGAGGCGGAAAGGCAGAAAGAGAAGCAGACTCACAGTTGAGCAGGGAGCCTGAAGCAGGGCTTGATCCCAGGACCCTGGGATCCTGACCTGAGCTGAAGGCAGACACTTAACCGGGTGAGCCACACAGGCTCCCAAAAGTTTTCACTTCTGAATGCCAGTAAGCTACTGACTGAAGCAAAGACTTGGGTGTGAAGAGAAACTACATTCTATTTCTATGTCTACACCTGCCACTAACTTACATATTGTTATTGGATTGACCTCTTGCTTCACCTTCTCCATCTGAAAATATGGAACTGTTTATATATAACTACCTCCTAATAATGCTATGTTCTTTAATGAGTTCCTATTTATTAAGCACTTTGTGATCATGAGATAAAAGGATTTAGAAAATACAAAACAATATAAATGTTCTTTAACTCTAAATGCCAGCAGTAACTTCATGGTTAGGCCTTTTCATCATAGTTTATATTAAACTTATTATTTATAGGGGCACCTGGGTGGCTCAGTTGGCTAAGCATCTGCCTTTAGCTCACATCATGATCCCAGGGTCCTGGGATTGAGTCCTGAGTAGGGCTCCTTGCTCAGCAGGGAGTCTGCTTCTCCCTCTGCCTGCTGCTCCCCCTGCTTGTGCTCGCTCACTCTCTCTCTGACAAATGAATAAATAAAGCTACACTTACTATTTATAAACTAATTATTTAGTAAAATATCCTTACTTGACTCTTCACTATAGTCAGAAATGTCATTCTTTCCTACTTAGGAGGGTCTCATTTTTTAGCTAAATGTTAACACTTTCCACTCTCCAAGGAATGTTCTCCATCTAGTCCGGTTCAGCATAATGCTCCTTAAACATCAGAGTTAATCTGAATATACTCAATACTAAAGTACTAAGTTATGTGGTCATGGATTTCCAGTTATGCTCTATGTAATCCTGTACATAATACCTTCTTTGATGCCATTTTAATTACTGTTTTAATTACTGTTTTAAATCTAGTGGCCAACAGTAGCTTTGGACTGCCTTAGTGGCTATGGACAAATTGTAACACATAATCTTTCTGTGTCTCTATTCTCCAAATCACAAAATAGGACTAGTACTATCATGGTGATTATTTGGTAGGAAGTTGAGAATGTTTGGTAGGAAGTTAGGAACTGCTACAATAAAATCAAATTTAAACATGCATACACAGATATGTGACCTAGAAATCTTTTTGTGAATGCTTTGATTAAAACACATGCACAGAGATTCTCCAACACTGACTTGCACAAATGATAAATGAGGATTTTAACACTTAATACTGCACTTTATAAATGACACTGAATTAACTCTCTGACCTCCACTTCCTCACCTCTTTTAAAAATCCCCTCAATCTGCTCCTCCCCTAGAATCCTCCTAATCCTCCCAAATCTAGGCTAATAAACTAGAGCTCTTCCTTTATATACCTCTACCCTAGATAGGGGCCCAGGGCAGGCTACCCCCACATGTACCCCCAGGGCATATTGATTATTTTGAATTGAAGTTACTTAGAAACAGTAGTGCAAGCACACTCAGACCCTCCTCTGTCTCCCTGAAAGCAGGAAATGAATCTCCCATATGACAAATACCCTCCCTATACTAAGAGGTAAAAAAAAAAAAAAAATCCTTATCACCAGAGATAGGCACTTTGAAGTGGAGAAGCCATAAAAGAAAACCTTGTTACTTTTTTCTAATCCACTAATTTGGCCCAAAATCCACTTAGAATTCCTTTCTAATTAAAAATCCCAAACACCTGTTTTCCTTATCCTGTAAATTCCCCACAAATTTATTCTCTCTTTGTCTAAAATGTACAAGAACTGCATGCCTTGGTCATTTGTTTGGGTCTCAATTTCATTATTGGGCCTCCATGTGCACGTAATGAATCTGGTTTTTTTCCTCCTGTTCATCTGTCTCATGTAAATTGAATTCTTACTCCAGCTGGAAGAACGTAAAGGGTAGAAGAAGAATTCTCCCTCCCCTACACCTAGTTCTCCCAAATACAATCCAAAGCCAATTCCAGCTCCAGAAGGTCTTCTGACTGGCCCCCTCCCCTCCATTTAGTTGCTAGTTCCCTAATGAATCCTTATGATTTCACATGGACTGCCAAAACGACCTCCTAACTAGTCTTGCTGTCAAAATCTCTGCCTCCATCAATTCACCCTCTACCCTATCTCTGCCCAAACTCTATTCTCCAGGCTTAAGACCAGCTCCTTGTTTAAAGAACAGGTATAAACACCTCTATGCCTGACATCCTGCAGACTCTGCTTTTGAAATGACTTCCTTTCCCATTTCTGAATGGTGAGATCTAACCTGACATTCAAGGCTCAACTCTAAAATGGAAATCACCCCTGGGAAGCCTTTATCCATTCAGTGGTTTTCAGTTTCCTTCACTAGAGTAAGAATTTTCAGACAGGTCAAATCAGCTCATGAAGCTTTGACCCACAGCACCAAGAACAACATAGGTGCACAACAAATATTTGTTGAACCAAATTGAACAGAATTTTTTAAAAAGTTCTTTTAAAGAATCACAAAGCATGAAATTGAGGACATCGAGTCTGGTCCCATATGTTCGGGTGGAAATTTTTCAACATTTTTTAACAACATGGCTTTGTTTCCTAATTATAAAAGTAATACATGCTCATTATAGCAAACACCATAAAAACAATGAAATCAAGATAATTTATTATTGCATCACTCAAATAACCTCTCTTAACCTTTAATGTTTTTTATAATTTATGTACTTATGGGAGATAGTCAGTTTTGTAAATTCCTTTGTTGCATGTTTACCCTATAAAATACAGATCTGGTATAACCAAAAAAATGTAAGTGACTCTTTCAACCCTTAATGAAAATTGCTGCATCCAAGATGATGAGTGAGACATAAAGAAGCCTGCTGAGGTGATGATGCCCAATGGGCAGCTAGAGTCACTTACTAAATAGGGGCTCTTACTAAATGTGACTCAGATTTGTATGTCAGTAAAGCTATTTACCAATTACCATGTATTACAAATTTTCAGCATTGCTCACAAAGCCATAGGTCTACTCTACATCCTTCTAGGTTTTTTTTTTTTTTCTGTCCATTTTTAAACGAAATCAGAGTCACAGTGTTGTGGACTAAATTGTGCCCCATGAAATTAGAATGAGGTCATTAGAGTAGACCCTAATACAACCTAACTGGTGTTTTTCTTTTTTTTTTTTTAAACAGGTAAACTTTTCTTTTAAGATTTTATTTATTTATTTGAGAGAGAGAGAGAGCACAAGTGGGGGTGATGGGGGGAGGGGCAGAGAGAGAGGGAAAAGCAGACTCCCCCCTGAGCATGGAGACCAAAACAGAGCTTGATCCTAGAACCCTGACATCATGACCTGAGCTGAAGACAGATGCTTAACCAACTGAGCCACCAGGTGCCCCTCTTTTTTTTTTTTAAGATGTATTTATTTATTTGAGAGAGAGAGAGCACGAGTGGGAGTGCCAGAGGGAGAGGGAGAGAGACAAACCCAAGCAGACTACCCACAGAGTGCAGAGCCAAATGTGGGGTGCAATCTCACAACTATCGTGACCTGACTGAAAACCAAGAGTCAGAGGCTTAACCGACTGGGAAACCCAGGCATCCCTTACTGGTGTTTTTCTAAGAAGAAATTAGGACATACAATGAGAGACACCAGGGAAAGGCCAATGTGAAGATGGAGGGGAAGGGAACCATTTGTGAGCCAAGAGAATGGCCTCAGAAGAAACCAAATATGCTGACACCTTGACCTTGGACTTCTAGCTTCCAGAGCTGTGAGACAATTTTGTGTTGTTTGGGCACCCCAGATTGTGATATTTTGTTATGGAAGTCCTAGTAAACTAATATACATCATAAAGCACAATTTTATGTCTTGCATTTTCTTCATTTAACCCTCATATCACAAATAATTTCCCATATTATTAAATATTCTTTGGGTCATCTGGGTGGCCCAGTCAGTTGAGTATCTGACTCTTGGCTTCAGATCAGGTCATGTTCTCAGGGATGTGGGATCGAGCCCCATGTGGGGCTCAGCACTTAGTGTGAAGTCTGCTTGAATTTCTCTCTCCCTCTCCTGCTCGTGCTCACTCACTCTCTCTCTAAAATAAATAAACAAACCTTTAAGAAATATTCTTCAAAAATATGATGTTTGGTGGCTATAAAGTGTTCTACTATAGAGATGGACCAGAATTTATTTAATCATTTCCTATCACTGACATATCAGTTATTTCAGGTTTTCCCTATTATAAATAATCTGCAGTAAACATCCTTACACACAAATCTTTGTCTGCATCTCTGATAATTTTTTAGGATAGAGTTCTAGATGTGGGATTACTGGCAAAAAGCATATGAATACTTTAAGGCTATTAATTTATTGCCAAATTTTAAAAAAAAAATTTATTTATTCATTTGAGAGAGAGAGAAACAGAGAGAGACGGAAAGCACCAGCAGGGGGAGAGGTAGAGGGAGAGGGAGAAGCAGACTCCCTGCTGAGCTGGGAGCCAGACGTGGCTCTTGATCCCAGGAAATTTTAAAGCAACTTTATCAATTTACCCTCCCATCAATGCTACATAAGAATGCCCACATTGGGGACGCCTGGCTGGCTCAGTTAGTGGAGCATGTGACTCTTGATCTCAGGGTTGTGAGCTCAAGCCCCACATTGGGTGTAGAGATTACTTAAAAATAAAATATTTTTTAAAAAAAGAGGGGGATGCCTGGGTTAAACATCTGCCTTCGGCTCGGGTCCTGTTCCCAGGGTCCTGTGATCAAGCCCCATGATGGGCTCCCTGCTCAGTGGGGAGTCTGCTGCTTCTCCCTCTGCCCCTTCCCCCACTCATTCTCTCTCTCAAATAAATAAAATCTTAAAAAAGAGAGAGAGAGAGAATACCCACATTAGCGTACCTTAGAAAGTATTGAATAATATGATTACTTTTAAATCCTGCCAAGTCAGGTTTAAAATGAAATCTCAACGTTAGTTTATGTTTCAGATCTGTAGTTATGAGTGAGATCATGTTTATTGATGACCTGTGTATCCTTTTTTATAAATCATCTCCAGTTATTCTCCACATTTTCCAACAGGGAAATTGATGTTTTTCTTATTGATGTTCACGGGTATTTCTCCATATAGCTGCCATGCATTTCTTGCCAGAGTTAGTCCCAGGCATTTCATTTCCATGTTGTCCCTGCTTTAGTGAATGAAATTCTTTTCCATGAGAACTTCTAACTGGTTATTGCTAATATAGTAAATGGCAATCAAGTTTTTATATAGTTATCTGATCCCACCGCTCTAGTGTATTACCTTTTTGAGAAATCTGGAAGAATTTATCTATAGTGCTTCAATTAGGATTAAATGGTTATTTTTACTTTGGTCTAACTTTGACAATAAGGCAAGCTCCACTAGATTAACATAACTAATACAAGCCTAATAAAAACCTTTATCATTTTATAGTTTTTGTTAGATCCTAATTCTACACCTTAAATGGATAAGTTTTAACTGTGTGTGTACATTTATGCAGGTCACATTTCTAATTGCAAATAACATCAACATTTTCTTTTTTTCTAATGCAACAACTTTTGACACAGTGACTTGCCTTCAAATATCTGCTTCTCATAGAAAGTGTCTTTAAAAACAAAATATTCTGCATCAGTGTGTATACTGTTGACTGTTCCTTCAGCCTTCTCAAACTCTGTGCTGTGGTGGTCTGTAGGACAGGGCAGAGACTGACCGGGGCTTGCTGGACACTGCTCAGGCTAGCGTCTGAGCATCTGTGCCCTGGTGGGTGCCATGTGGGTCCAGAGTCTGGTCTTCAGCAATTTGTGTTCCAGAAT
The DNA here is from genome assembly GCF_017311325.1 of Ursus maritimus. Classification (NCBI taxonomy): domain Eukaryota; kingdom Metazoa; phylum Chordata; class Mammalia; order Carnivora; family Ursidae; genus Ursus; species Ursus maritimus. The sequence continues at coordinate 21,720,031 of NW_024423675.1, read as the reverse complement.
TCAATTATTTCCCCTCACCTCAGGGTCATTTGTCTTCTAGAGAGTGACTCAATCAAAGTAAATCCATAGTAAAACTAATTAAGAAACTGGGATATAGTTTTTAAACGTAATTATATACTTTCAGGCCAACTTGGATATTCTTAGGGGTTGCACAGTGCCTTATTTTCCCAGAGGGAAAAATCTGCATCACAAAACCTATTACTATCAAAAGGCTGTTAGGGGATCCTAAGCCAGGTTAAGAAGGTTGAATACTCTTCAGAGAAAATGTGTTCAAGCCTATGCTACCCGGATGCCCCCTAATTCCACTATAGAGGACACAGGCTATTATAGCAAGAATACTCGGAATCAGAAAACGGGCTTCTGTCATTTCACCATGTGTATGACCTCTTTCCAGTTACTTGCTGTCAGGAGCTTATCTGCAGGTCAGTGCTGGAGAACCAAACAGCATGTAACCCCAATCCACCCACCCCACACACTCCATCTTCCCAGCCTCACCCAGTACCTCAGCCGTGCTACAGCTTACCTCAAGTATGTTTTGGTATCACTAAAGGTATTTGGTGAAACCCTTTCTTTTTTCCTTCCTTCCTCCCTTCCTCCCTTCCTTCCTTCCTCTTAGGAAGTGGGATCTGGGTATATTTTGAGGAACGGAAACTCATTCTTCAGTAGCATCATCTCTGCGAATATTCTGGAATGAGAACATGTGTATTAGATACTAAATCAGCTTCATTTGCAGAGGGTAACATTGTCCAACCCTATCCTGAATTTTGAGAGTATGCCCTATTGGTGGCCCATGGCTCTCCCTGCCTTGTCCATCTGTACCAAGTGTCCCCAAAGTATGACTGCTCAACAAAAATCTCTTGAGTGCAGTATGCTACCTTTAGCACATATTTTTAAAACATTTTTTTTACTGTAATCAACAGTTAGAAATACATTTAATGTAATAACCCAGTACACACACATACACACAAATTGGAACAAAAGTTTAACAAAACAATATTTACTTTATAAATCACGTTCTGATCTATTTTATTTCATTTAAAAAAATAACTTGCTAATCTTAAAAATAAAGAGCCAGTGGTTTTACTGAGTAAAGCAAATGGCTTTACTCGGGGATAGCAGAGGATTGCAATTGGGGACGCACAAGCTACGGCAAAACCATAGGCAAGTCCAGAGAAGGAAACAGAGCAGCACTCTTTTATAAAGGAAAGGGGGGAGTTGGGACGGGCTGTTACAAACAGAGAGGCCGTTGAAGTAAACTGAGTTGTGACAGTCTCTCATTGCCAGGCAGGGGGAAAAACTTCTTCCTCCTGCTGGGGTAGTAAAGTGTAGGCTTCTTCCTCTTGGGCCTGAGGAGCTGAGAAGGAGTGGTAAGGCATGAGAGCTTCTCCTGCTGGTCTCCTGACTCCATTTTAAATGAGGTTCCCCTTTATTAATTTTCACAACCTGCTGGTGAAAATTCTAAATTGATTTTACAACCTACTAATGAATTTGGATTTGAGGTTTGAAAAACACTGATCCAATCCAATGCTCTCATCTTACAAGTGAAAAAACTGTTGCAGGGGAAGAGGAAATGACTGTGTTTTGACCACTCCATGAACACACACACAGTGATGGCACAATAGTGACAAGACTCCAGGCCCCTGATCCTCATCATGACCTTCCCTCAGAACTTCCTAAGACTTCTCCTGTCTTCATGTATAGAGACAAAATTACCTATTTCTATTTTAAGAGTTTTTTAAGCTTAAAATAATTAAAGCTAGAGAAAATTTAAAGTTCAGTTTCTCATTCTCATTAGTCACAGTTCAGATGCCCAATTACTACATGTGGCTGGTTAGACTCCCATATCAGACAGCACAAAAATAGAATATTTCCATCGTAACAGAAAGTTCTGTTGGACAGCCCTGATCTAAGGAGCAAGATAACAATCCCCTTCCACTCTGATACATTCAGTCAGTCTGGGCATCTCTCTTCAAATGAAACAAGGACAGAGAAAAAAAGAAAAACTAGAAGAAGATAACAACAAAGCTAAAAGACATCATTGGACAAATAATCTGAAGGATCAGAGAGATTTAGTCTGGAGAAGAGGAAAACCTAGTGTAAATGTGAAGATTATCTTCAAATATTGAAGGACTGTCATAGGGAGAAAGAATTAGCATTGTTCCATGACTTAAGGAATAGAATTAAACCCATGGGTCAGAGTTAGAGGGGGAAAAGATTCTGGTTCAACAGAAGGAGGAACTTCTTCCATGTCAGAGCTTGGACAGGGCTCAGGAGGTTAAGTGTCTGACTCTTGATTTTGGCTCAGGTCATGATCTCAGGGTTGTGAGATCAAGCCTCACATCGGGCTCCATACTGGCATGGAGCCTGCTTATGATGTTTTCTTTCCCTCTCCCTCTGCTCCTCCCCACTCCCTTTCTAAAAATAATGATAATAAAATAAAAATAATTTGGGGTGCCTAACTGGCTCAGTCAGTAGAGCATGCAACTCTCAATCTGAGTTCCTAGTTCGAGCCCCACATTGGGCATGGAGCTTACGAAGAAGAAGAAGAAGAAGAAGAAGAAGAAGAAGAAGGAGGAGGAGGAGGAGGAGGAGGAGGAGGAGGAGGAGGAGGAGGAGGAGGAGGAGGAGGAAGAGGAGGAGAAGAAGAAGAAATGTAATTGGAATTAAATGGAGCAGAGGGACAGAAAAGAAGATGCAGGAGGAAAAGGAGATCTTGAGAAAAGGAAAGACGAAGAGAAGAAGGAATTGGGATGGGGAGAAAGAATGAAGGGGCCCCTGGGTGGCTCAGTCGGTTAAGCATCTGCCTTCGGCTCAGTTCATGATCCCAGGGTCCTGGGATTGAGCCTGCGCCGGGCTCCCTGCTTGGAGGGAAGCCGCTTCTCCCTCTCCCTCTGCCCCTGCTTGTGTTCCCACTCTCGCTATGTCTCTCTCTGTCAAATAAATAAAATCTTTAAAAAAAAAAAGAAAAAAGAATGAGATATTTGTAAGAGGTCTGTGATAAAAGGCACAAATAGAAGCTTCAATTTTGACTCTCCCTGACTCAATAAGTGACCTAGTAAGTTTGCTTAAAAAGGAGTAGAAAAATATGAATGGGATATGTAACCAGAAAGCTTGATAAAGGGAGAGACAGAAACAGAAGAATACAATAAACACAAATTATTACTTTTTGAAATACCAAAGTGGAAAATATTTGACTACCCACAGAGCCAACAGGATTTCTTCTACTACTACCTATCCACCCTCTAGATTAAAATAATACAACTATTTTGAAATGAAGATTGTATTGGTTTTCTATTACTACTATAACAAATAACCACAAATTTAGTGGCTTAAAACACTAGTAGCTTAAACAAATTGATTTTCTCACAACTTCGGAGGTGAGAGGTCTGAAAGGCATCTTAACTGACCTAAAATCAAGGTACCTTCAGGGCTGGTTCCTTCTGGAGACTCCAGCAGAAAAGTCTGTTCTTTGCTTCTTCCAAATTCTAGAGGCTGCCTGCATTCCTTGGCTCATGGTGACATCACTCCAATCTTTGGCTTCTGTGATCAGATCTCCTTTTCTGATTCTGACACTCCTGACTCCTCCTGTAAGGACTCTTGTGATTACTTTGGACCCATCCAAGTAATCTGGGATAATATCCCGATCTTGAAATACTTAACTTAATCACATTTGCAAAATCCTTTTTACCATGTAAGGTAACATATTCACAGGTTCTTAACCAACTAAGCTACCCAGACATCCCTAAAATATTCACAGGTTCTCAGAATCAGAATGTGGACTCCTTAGGAGGTCATTATTCTGTTTACCATAAGGATGGTAAGCATTTGCATGTAATAGTTAGAAATATTATATGAAAGTATTCAAAATTAAGGTCACTGACCCAGCATTTGTAGGACATACTCTATTAGGGAGCATGGTGGTAGAAAATGCAATGAATCAGGATGCAGAGGTCCCAGGTTCTAGTCCCACCTCTGCCATTAGCTATGACATTAGGCAAGTCGCTCCCTCTTCTCTGGAATTCCCCTTGCCTGTGAAATAAACTCTATCATTCTCTAATGCAGAATTGTCAAATTAGTACTCTTAGCTTAATTTTTTCTTCCTTGTGAAAAAGGGCATAAATCTTTCCTGAAAGTTATCAGTTCACTCATTGTTGTTATGAAGCAAATTTTTCTCTTAATGACCAAATGGTCTGGGCTTCTAGATAAACTCAAGGGCACTTTATGAAACATGTCACTTAGTCCCTGGAATAGTGTGTGTACTTTGTGTGTGTCAATCAAGACTCTTAAGAAAACAATGCTCTGAAGTTTGTTAAGATAAGACCTATGAATTTTATATGAGTTCATCATCCTAGGCTTGTCCTCTCAAATAATGATTGAAACTATTATTTACACACATATATTCACTTATTCAATAAACATTCATTAGTACACCGAGTACCGCAAAGCACTGTGCCAGGCTGATTCCTAGCAACCTCGGTTCTTGATTATAATAAAGCTACTATACTTTAGTCTTACCACTCAACAAACAATTCAAAAAACATTTACAAGGAGTAAGCACAGGAAATAGGAACTCAAGTTCTCTGGCCTCAAGTAATACCATACAAATATAATATGAAGTAACATATTAAATATGCCTTAAGATCAGGATTGGTTTTTTTCCAAATTTTTCATTTTCCTTTGTATTTATAATTTTTTTAAAAGAGGAAGGGATGGGCAGAGGGAGAGAGAGAATCTTAAGCAGGCTTCACGCCCAGCGCAGAGCCCAACAGAGGGCTTGATCTCATGACCCTGAGATCATGACCTGAGCCAAAATCACAAGTCAGACACTTAACCAACTGAGCCACCCAGGCACCCCATGTATTTATAATTTATATTGAAAAAAATGTCAGCCTCCACCTCCACTCCTTTCCAGGTGCTCCTTCTTCTAGTACAGGAATATGAACGTAGACTTCTGATATTAGGTTCTGAGTATTTTTCCAGTTACAAATAGGATAATCCCTTTCTTTCATTTTTAAAAGTATGTGTGTGTTTTTCCCTTCAGGATAGGATTTTGAGGGGTTTTCTCCCCTGTTTTGTTTATCCACGTTTTCTAATTTTTCAGTAGTGAACATTTATTTATCATATAATGAAATATATCAAAATGTTTTCATGGAAAATAGATCCTTACCACTTATGATAAATTTACTGCCCAAATGATCTCTCTGTTGGAAAACCTAGAAGTACTACTTGATTTCCCCAATGGTAGTTAGTGCATGTCTATACCACCTGATAGCTTCAAGGAATAATTGTAGTCATAAAGTATTTATGAGATTGTAAGATTAAATTTTGGCTCCTCTCTGACTCATTCTGGAACTGAACAACTGTTAAACTTCTCTGCACTGTGATTTCTGGCCACATTTCACTCTGGGAGTTCTTCCCTAACCTGGCACAAATTAAGAATGATACGGGCTTTGAAGGTCAAACAGCCTTCGAAAGCTTTCTATTTATTATATTTATATCTGCTAATGGTCACTTATGATATAAAAAATTGCGGGAGTTAATTTGGCACAATTATAAATCTCTCAAAACTAGTAAGTCTCAAAACTTGACTAGCTAATTAATGTCCAAATTACATACTAAATCCTCATTGCAGCTTCCTGAAGGTCAACAGGTGAAAGACAGAAGCTAACGTAAGCACCAGCGTAAGGTTATAATTTAACCAGTGGTTCCCATTAGAGATGACCACATTCCTACACAGAAAACAAAATGTTTGTTCAACAGTTTTATCTGTTTTCTTCCATGAGATTTGAAGGGATTGACAACTGAGAGCCAGTAATGTATTATTCTAACTCCAGCTACTTTCTTTAACAAACTTCAGGATGGAGCCCAATTCACTCATAAAGCCCATCAAAGGTGGTAGTCTAATATTTGATTATACTCCTTGACTCAACCCCAGAAAGATTAAGTCACCCAAGGTTACATAGTTACAAGAAGAGGAGGGATCAGAACATAGAGTTCCCAGTCTCTGGAATAATCAAGGAGCCTTGTTTGGTGTTTTACTGAATCACACAATCCCCTTTTTAGTTTCCAGCCATGACAGTCTCCAGTTCTCACGTATCACAGCTTATTGTTTCAGTCCTTTGCTTTCTTCATTCACTCAACAGTTATTTTTGAGCACCTGCTCCTTGCCAGTCACTGTATAAAGCATTGATAGGATAACCAGCACATTATAGTGTTGTGCCATTTACAAGCCACTGTCACAAACACCATATCATTTGGTCATGTAGTGTGAATAGTGTGACCTACTCAAAGTCAGGCACTGGGACTCATTCATCATTGCATCGCCTGGGACTTAGTCTATTGCCTGCACAATGCACCAAACATGCATTGAATGGATGAATAAATGAAGGAGAAAATGAAGGGGTGAGTGAATACAGAAGGCCTCATATCTCTGGTCTATGCCATTTTTTGTTTTCATAGGATTGGCAAACATTCACTTTTCTCCTTAACTCTTTTTTCCTTTAGAAAATCTTTCTGGTTCCTACTCATTGCTTTCTCTCCTGTAGAGCAACACCTCCTAATTATGCTCAGAGGCACACCTCAGTTCCCCAGAAGTTCCTAAAACTCCTACCTGTGTTCCTTGGCCAGGACCCTTGCTATTAGCTTTCAATCTCTGGGTAAAGGGATGCAATGGATCAGTCCACCTGTTTTTAAAACTGATCAACTCTCATAAAGAGTTTAGGGGGAGAAAAATTTGGCAATTGGATTATAATACAAATTCTTGTCACTTGTCTTACTACCGTGGAAGAATAATTTAATTGGAATAAAAAGCCATGAAACTAGGTTTTCCTTGTTAGATTTAGAAACCCAGAAAGCAACAAGTCAAGAAACCTAGAAAACAATGGTGGAAACCACAAGTTAAGCTGATGTGCAGTTAGTGCTCAGGGTGAAGTCAACAGACAGAATCAGGAAGCAGATTGTGTCCAAGGATTGCTAAAAGAGTTCAAGCAATTATCTATTAGTCTCACAAACAGAAAGCCTTTTTTTTTCCTATTTTTTTTTTACATACCTCCAGATCACCCTAAGATTTTAAAACTTTTCAAGGCATCACCTTGAAAACAGCCCAGAAGACAGATAAGACCCCAAGAAAACGAGGCACACCTTTCCCATCTAAAGTGGCAATGGCCAACTTCTGGGGAAGGTGGCAGAGTAGGAGGATCCTAGGCTCACCTCATCCCATGGCTACACCTCGATAACACCCATATCAGTGTAAACAACCCATGGTAGGACTCACTAGCCACAGCTAAATGGAGAGAAAAGGCCACATCGAAAAGGGTAAGAAGGGTAGAGATGCAGTCGGGAGCCAAACAGACCTATGGGACTGTCCACAGGGGAAGAAAACAGATATCCAGATCCAGGAGGCACAGAGAGCCCCCAGTAAAATCAACTCAAGGTGGCCTACACCAAGACACATAGTAATTGAAATGGCAGAAAAAAAAAATAGAGTGATAAAGAGAGAATTTTTAAAGCACCAAGAGAAAAGAAAATAGTTACATACAAGGGAAACACAATAGGGCCATCAGCTGATTTTTCAGTGGAAACTTTGCAGGCCAGAAGGGCGTGGAATGGTATATTCAAAATGCTGAAAGAAAAAAAACCTGTAACCAAGAATACTCTATCCAGCAAGGCTATCATTCAGAAGAGAAGAGAGAGAAAGAATGTCCCAGACAAACAAAAGTTAAAGGAATTCATCACCACTAAAGCAGCTCTACAAAAAATGTTAGAGGGTTCTTTGAGTGGAAAGGAAAGACTATAAGCAGGAGTAAGAAAAGTAGAAAGCACAAAAGCAGTAAAATTAAGTATATCTATAAAAATCAGTCAAGGGATTCACAAATTAACAGGATGTACAATATGATACAATATACCTAAAATGTGGGGGAAAGGAGTAAAAATTTAGTGCTTTTAGAATGGGTTCAAACTTAAGCAACCATCAACTTAATACACACTGCTATTTGCATAAGATGATATACATAAACCTAACGGTAACCAAAAAAAAAAAAATCCAGTAATAATCAAAAATCAATAATAGACACGCAAAAAATAAAGAGAAAGGAATCCAAGTATATTGCTAAAGAAAGCCAACAAACTGTGAGAAAAAAAGAGTAAGAGAAGAAAGGAACAGAGAACTATAAAAACAATCATAAAACATGTAACAAAATGGCAGTAAGTACAGACCTACCAATAATTGCTTTGAATGCAAATGGACTAAGCACTCCAATCAAAAGACAGAGGTTGATGGAATGGATAAAAAGTAAAACCCACCTATATGCTGCCTACAAAAGACTTATACCACACCTAAAGATAACATGCAGTTTGAAGACGAAGGGATGGAAAAGCATTTATCATGCAAATGGCAGTAAAAAGAAAGCCAGGGTAACAATACTTATATCATACAAAATAGACTTGAAAACAAACAGTGTAAAAAGAGACCAAGAAGGACACTATTAGAACCATAAAGAGAACAACCTAACAAGAAGATATACCAATGATAAATATTTACACATCCAACATGGGAGCACCTAAACACATAGCTAATAACAAACATAAAGAAAGTAACTGACAGTAATACAATAATAGAAAGGGACTTTAACACCCCACTTAAATCAATGGATAGATCATCCAAACAGAAAACAACAAAGAAACAGTGGCTTTGAATGACACATTGGACCAGGTGGATCTAACACATATATTCAGAACATTCCATCCTCAAACAGTAGAATACATATTCTCAAGGGCACATGGAACATTCTTCAGAATAGATAACATGTTAGGCCACAAAACAAGTCTCAACATATTAAAAAAGATTAAAGTCATGGCATCCTTCCTGTCTAACCACAACACGATGAAACTGGAAATCAACCACAAGAAAAAATCTGGAAAGAACACAGATATGTGGAGGTTAAATAAGATGCTATTAAACAATGGATGGGTCAACCAAGAAATCAAAGTGCAAATCAAAAAATACACGGAGAGAAATGAAAATGAAAACACAATGGTCCAAAATCTTTAGGATGCAGCAAATGCAGTTCTAAGAGGGAATACAGGCCTACCTCAAGAAACAAGAAAAATCTCAAATAAACAGCATAACCTTATGCCTAAAGGAATTAGGAAAAAACAAAACAAACCCCAAAACCAGTAGAAAGAAGAAAATAATAAAGATTAGAGCAGAAATAAATTAAATAGAAACTAAAAAAACAAAAATAAAAACCAATAGAACAGATCAATGAAACCAGTAGCTCGGCCTCCACCTGAGCGTGGCAGGAGGTGCGGTCAGCCCCACCCCTGCATCCTTCCCTGGACAGAAGAGAAGGTCTTTCCACTGCTTCATGACCCCGGCCCTTCCCAGTTTACCTCATCCTCTCTGCTTTGTATGACCCTATCCCTCTATTATCATTTGGATGGTTAGGTCACTGAGGAACACAAAAACACTAATTTGAAAAGATATATGCACCCTTCTGTTTACTGCAGCATTATTTACAACAGGCAAATTATGGAAGCAACCCAAATGTTCATGCGTAGATGAATGGGTATAGAAAATGTGGTAGGTGTAGGGGTGTGTGTGTGTGTGTGTGTGTGTGTGTATACATATATATTTGGTATATATATGTATACACACACACAATTTATACACACACACACACACAATGGGATATTACTCAGCCATAAAAAAGAATGAAAGTTTGTGATTTGCAACAACACAGATGGATGGATTTAAAAGGTATAATGCTAAGTGAAATAAATCAGTCAGACAAAGACAAATATATGATTTCACTCATATGTGGAATTTAAGAAACAAAACAAATGAATAAAGAAAAAAAAGAGACAAAAAAAGACTCTTAACTACAGAGAACAAACTGATGGTTACCTGAGGGGAAGTGGGTGGGGGGATGGGTAAAATAGATGAAGGAAATTAAGAGAACACTTATCATGATGAGTGCCAAGTAACATATAGAAGTGTTGAATCACTATATTGTACACCTGAAACTAATATAACACTATATGTTAATTACACTGGAAACTTTAAAAATAAATAAAAATAAAAAATAGCCAAGAAAAGTGGCAATGGTCCAGGTCCTTTGCACACTTGTTCAACAACTATTTATTGAACATCTATTTGTCAAGCAGTCTCAAGAATATAGTGTTAAAAAAAAAAAAAAAGACAAACAAGGACCCTTCTGGGTGGCCAGGGAAGAAGATGACACTTCAACTCAGCCCTGAAGTACATGCAGAGCTCCTTGGGCAAAAGGTTCTGGCCGGCTCCCCCAGCCAGAGACCAGAGAGGGACAGAGGGTAGGAGATGAGATCCACAATGGACGCAGATGAAGAAGGGCCTCAGTTCCGAGCAGGCAGCTGAGTTTTATTCTGAGTACAATAGAGAGCCATAAGGCGGCAAGAACTGAAGGTAAAATGGCCATCCAAAATGGCACAGAAGTTACTGACTATCCCTTTGCATCATTTCTTTGGATACCATTTTAGAGGATTAGCTAAGTCAGTACATTTCATTACTTTACTAAGCTCTTCCCTTTTGATGTAGGTTTTTCCAGGTTTTGTCCAAATTATCACATTAAATCTTCATGAAAACTTGCTCTATGTCAAAACCATCTACCGGTCTTTGACAAGAGACTTCAAAGACTTGGCCACCCCAGAGCACGACTGGGCTGTGCCTTGTTGAGATGATATTTCAATAATGCTGCGGGAGAGAGTCAAGACGAAGATCTGCTCCTGCGATATCTTTCACCACCAGGGCAAATGCATCTGCTTGTAGATTTTCATCAGGAGTAAAAGTTTATTTCCTCACTCAGCACATAGTCATGAGCACTAGAGATATGAAAGTGGGGAGAACATAGCCCCGATTCTGTCCTTAGTGAAGTAGGATGGACTCTTGTAAGAGCTCAGATCTGTTGCCCTCCTTTTAGTCACTCTCCTCTCCAGCTACACCCCTCATGTGTTTAGTCACTCTCCTCTCCAGCTACACCCCTCAGGTGTTTAGTCACTCTCCTCTCCAGCTACACCCCTCATGTGTTTCTGTGATGGATAATGGAGGAGAGCTCGTGGGAGAGTCACAGGGGAAGAGGCAGAATTGTGTCCTTCAGGCAGCTCACGTCTGGTAAACGCATCCCAGAAACATTAAGCCTGAGACCAGGTGAAAATCGAGATCAAAGTTGACCCTCGGAGAAAAGAAGGCAGGCCAGGGTAGTGGCTACAAGCATGGGCTCCGGCATTATCCAGGCGAGGGCTTGGGGAGTGTTCCGCCACTAACAATGACAGGACTGCAGGCAACTTACTTAACTACTTTATGTCTTAATGTCTCACCTGTAAAATGGGAACAACAGTACCTACCTCACTGGGTTGCTGTGAGGACTAGAGGAAGTAGTATGTGAGACACCTACCTCAGAGCCTCACGGGTGGTACGTGTTCAACAATCTGTGGAGAGGGGCGCCTGGGTGGCGCAGTCGTTAAGCGTCTGCCTTCGGCCCAGGGCCTGATCCCGGCGTTCTGGGATCGAGCCCTGCATGGGGCTCCTAGCTCCTCTGGGAGCCTGCTTCTTCCTCTCCCACCCCCCTGCTTGTGTTCCCTCTCCCGCTGGCTGTCTCTCTCTCTGTCAAACAAATATATAAAATCTTAAAAAAAAAAAAAAATCTGTGGGGAATATGGCCCCAAAGAATACCGCAGAGACCCGGATGCGGAGAGAAGAGGTTGTCCCACCGCTGTGCTCTGCAGGTGGGCTGGCAAAGACCGGGCCCACAAAGCCGCCCGTGAAGGGACACGCACGCGGCCTATACCAGCTTGCACACATGCACATCAGGTCAGAAGGGAGCTAGGCAGGGTATTGGCACCAGTGGGAGCGCTGCCTTCTCAGCCCCCTCCCCCTTCCCCCGTCCCAGGAAGCACATGGAAGGTGGCGGCCACAGCAGCCACCGGGAGATCCTGGGAAACGGGGTGTGTTTACTTGTTCTGTTAAGTTTCTGTCTCCCTCAGCCCACGAGGCCCACTCCACCCCTCCAGCCACGCAGAGGAAAACGGACACTTTAACTGGGCCTGGAGGAACACGATGCGGCCCAGAACCGGCTGCCTTCACAGCCTTTACCTGTGCCACAAAGAGTTATCCAATGCCTGGAACATTCATCCTGCTCTGAATCTGGAAGCTAGGACGACATCAAACAGGACAGGGACAAACAGAGCTTTGAGTTTTAGAGGAAGGAGGGAGGGAGGAGTGACTGCGTCCTGTTGAGGGGCCTGGGGGTGCTCTATGAGACAAATGACTTCTGAGGGGATGGAAAGGGAGGGTGTGTGTAGATCACAGACACTATTACTCAAGCAGCTCAGCTAATGAGGGAGAGAGAGAGAGACTCGGGAGTGGGGGGAGGTACAGAGAAGAGAGAGAGAAGGCATTAACTAGAGAGAAGGAGGATCAGAGAGAGGAGGATGCATGTTCTTAGACCCACCTGATTTGAGCAGGGGTGCAGGCTGAGGGAGAGTGCCCGGATGGCTGACGGCGCCAGCTCCCAGAGGGGCTGTCAGGGGTCTGGACTGGCCTGAGCAGATGGGGCCGATGTGCCATGCGGAGAGGAGGTGAGATTAGTTGTAAATGTAGGTAAAACAGAGCGGGGGCAGGTTGCTCAGGTCCTTGAAGCTCTGTGGTTCAATTTTCTGGATGAAGTAGGGAGTCAGTTCCTGAGACAGAAGGAGGGTCGGTCAGGTGGAGCTTGGGGAGATTTTGCAAGAGTCACTGAAGGTTGCTGATTGGTACGGGAGACCCGGCTGCCACTGGAGACAGAGGTTGCCTTGCAGCCAGAGTCCTCACAGGTGTGCGCGGTTTCCTTCTGCAAATGAGAGAAGCCTGTGTGTCCCCATGTAGGCAGACTACAGAGTGAGCAACAGGAAGTTGTGAGAAGGGTGGTGAGGTTCAGGTCGTCAACCGTGTGGTCAAATCTGGATAGAAAAGACGGAGGTCAACAGAAGACTGACACACTCGGACAAAGTAGGGAGACAGTGAAACTGGAGGTCCCTTGGGGGACAAAGAGAAAGTGAGGGTGGAGTGAGATGAAACAGCTGGGAAAACTGTGTACTGGGATGAACAGTGTCCTCCAAAAGTCCATGTCCGCTGGAACCTCAGAATGTGACCTTATTTGGAAATAGGCTCTTTGCAGATGTTATTCGTTAAGATGAAGTCATACCGCAGGAGGGTGGGCCCTAAATCCAATGACTGTTGTCTTTATGAGAAAGCAAAGACACAGAGCTAGCCACGGGCACAGAGGAGACTGCCCTGTGAAGACAGAGGCAGACATGAGTGCTGCATCTACCGACCGAGGAATGCCCAGGATTGCTGGCAACTACCGGAAGCTGGGCAAACCGCATGGAACAGATCCTCCTTAAGAGCCTCTAAAAGGCAACTACCCTGCCAACACCTTGATTTTGGACTTCTAGCCTCCAGAACTATGAGACAACACATTTCTGTTGTTTTAAGGCACTCAGTTTGTGATAATTGTCATAGCAACTCAATGCTGTGTTAATGAAGACAGGAAGAAGGTCACGGTTTAAAAGCTGGGATTGACGATAACTGCGTCACCACTCCTACTTTTGTGCTCTGTCAGGGCAGTGAGGTTGAAGAGGGTTGGTGGATGCTAGAGAGATCCCGTGGAGGTGGTCTCAGCATGACCTTGGCAACTCAGTAGAGGATGACCGGAGGAGGGGAGAGGATGTGCACAAAATGAGCAAAAGTGACCAAGGTTTCACAGACAGTAAATGAGAGACCATCTTCCCTGATCTCCTTGCTCTGTGAACGGCACTACTATTCTCCCAGAGGAAAACAGGATATAGTCTGAGAAGATTCAGGAGTCCTGGTGTCTTCTCAGGAAAGACGTGGGGGAGGGGCCACACTACAAAGTGACGAGTAGGTTTTGATGAGGAAATGGAGGTGGTTAGACGGGATGAATCGTCAGATGTTTAGGAATGAAAGAGGAAGCTCAAGTCACACTAGTCTTTGCTGGGCTAGAAAAGACATGTCCTTTGGACATCGGTGTGGTTTGTCTGCTAAAGTTTACCTTGGATTAAGAAAAATTAATGTTACTCTCATTTTTTTCTCTCCCGCCCATATGTATGCATAGATAGAGGTATAGAATATATGTTACATAGGACCACAGGCCTGGCTATTACAACCTGGTACTTGAGTCAGCCACAGACAGTGAAACAGACTCACAAAGTGCACGCCTGTGACCATGAGTGTGTGTGTTGGGGGGGGCGGTGAGGACACAGGGAGTGATTAGAGACAGGGAGTGCCCTTTGGTACACTGGTATTGTTCTTCTAAGACTGTGGCTCCCTCCCACTGTCCCCACCCTGCCTACATGCTGGTCTCTCTCTGGAGAAGTGGGATAGTGGCTGCCTTCAAGAGGTCCTGGGCCTGGGTCTTCTCTGGTCAGCAGGGGCTGTGGCTCCAGGGGAAGCTCAGGGATTACCTCCTCCCCGGTTTCTAGATCACAGCCAAGGTGGTTCCCGCCTCTTATCTCTGCTAGATAAGGGCCCATCTCCTAAGGTTGTGTATGTCTGACTCTGACAGCAATTTGTTGTTGTTATTCTTTATTACTTCTAAGTAGGACCCCTTGGCATACGTTCCTGGCATAGAAACAAAGAGCTGGTTAAAGCTAATGCCTTGTTCTAATGGAGCCCTGGAGATCAAAGCCAGAGGATGGGGATGGGCAACTCTCTTCCAAGAGCCTGATAGGCATCTCCCTTCCAGCACAATTTTCACACTCCCCTTTCCTCTGTTTGCTCAGAAGATTCCTCACTGTAATATAGTTCTCTTGCTCCACTTGCAGTCTGATGCCAAGGGGAATTCACACTTATTTATTAAAACTTGACAAAGAACAGAGTTGAGTAGGATGAAAATTAAGAACAGAAGAATCAAATCAAAGGCATAGGTGTTTTATTATGCATTCCACCACCCACACTGACCAGTCTGACGATGAAAAGATAAGGGGTAAAGGGCTGAAGGGGAAAAGCCAGAGAAACTGGTGAAGGAAACTTTTCTTTACTAATCGTTTCTCTAGGCCACAGCTCCATCTCATCCAAATGATGGGACAACATGGGAGGGATAGAATAATATACTAGGAATACTGAAGAAATGCAAACCTTTTATTAATTCATTCAAGGTCTTGAGCACCTGCTATGTGCTGGGCATTGTGCAAGGAAGGCTCAGGGAATATGGAAAATAATAATATACAATCCTTGTTCTTGTGTAGTGGCAAGGATTAAGGATTAAGGCCTAGACAAAGCACACAGAGAAGGGAGCTGCAGATAACCTCCTGGGGAAGTTGGGAAGGCTTCAGGGAGGAGGTGATAATTCAGGTAATTCTGTGAGGTTGAGTAGGAGATCACTAAGTATTAGAAACAGGTACAGAGGGGTGCCTGGGTGGCTCAGTCATTAAGCGTCTGCCTTCGGCTCAGGGCGTGATCCCAATGTTCTGGGATCGAGCCCCACATCAGGCTCCTCTGCTGGGAGCCTGCTTCTTCCTCTCCCACTCCCCCTGCTTGTGTTCCCTCTCTCGCTGGCTGTCTCTCTTTCTGTCAAATAAATACATAAAATGTTTAAAAAAAAGAAACAGGTACAGAGTTGTAGAGAATATATTTGTTCAAGGAACATTACGAAGCTGAAGCTTGAGGTAATTCAGGCAGTGGTAGGGGATGGGGCCAGAGAGGCAAGCCGGGAACATACTCTGAAGAGCCTGTTCTACCACACAAGAAATTCGGATTTTATGTAAAGGGAGCTCTGCGGGGAGTATTTAAGTAGGAGAGCTGCTTGGTGAGACTTTCCTTTTAAAATGGTAGATCAGATGGCGTGCCTGGCTGGCTCAGTCTATAGAACACTAACTCTTGATCTCAGGGTCGAGAGTTCAAGCCCCACGTTGGGCATAGAGCATACTTAAAAATTAAAAATGAATTAAAAATAAAATGATGGATTGGACTAAAGGCTGGGAGACTTCAAGGCTGGTGAGCTGGGAGACCCCTGGGTGAGTGGGAGTGCTCTTAACAAGAGTACGCGGCAGCCAGTAGGCTTGTTGGCGGGGAGCTGTAGGTACAATTCAAACCCACTGAATGCACTAGGTGCTCTCGGGTGCAGCTGACAATATGAGACGGTTGAGGTAAGGACTTTTAGCACAGGCAGGGACAGGCCTACAGGTGGAGACCCACCGGAGGTGGAGAATCAAAATGGACACTGGTAGACAGTATAGAGGGTAAGTATGAAATTATGAGCGACAAACTACAAAGAACTTAGAATCTGAGTCAGTGATCCAAGGAGGAGAGCACTGTAGACAGAGAGAGCTTTAAGGAGTACCTGTGTCTAGCCAGGAACGCCTGACTCTCCCACACTGGATGAAGTTGATGAAGATGAAGAAAATTCCTCAGGGGAAGGCTGCTGAAATCTTCCTGTCTTGTCTTTGTTTGGCCCTGCCCTCTGCCTCTCACCTCGGCCTCCTCTCTAGTCCATGTCGAACCCTTCACGCCACAAGGGGAGACAAGACCATGTGGACAGGTCAGCCCTCGGACAGCTCAGTTGCTGCCACCTGGCAATGAAAAGCAATTTATTTTCTCAGTTATAAGATTTGTTTATTTTTTTGCCATTATGAAATAAAACATACCAAAAAAGTTGGAAATAATGGAAAAAAGAGAGAATACCTCTAGTTTCAGAAACCTCCTTCCAGTCTTTTTCTACATACATAGGGATACTGCTTATTGTTACTTTTGTTTGTTTTATACATACCCATAATGGTTTATTTAAAATATTTTAAACATGTTATCATACATGTTTCATAAATATCACTTTCAGGGGCTGCATAGATTGCTTTGATTGGAAATAATTTATTTCAATAGGTTAAAACACATATGTGGTAAAAAAAAAAATTCAAAATGCAGAAAGGATATACATGAAAAATTAGTTTCTCCCATGCCTATATCCCAGCCACCCAGTTCTCTCAAACATAATACCAGTTCTAGTCTGTTGTGTGTTCTCCCAGAGATAGTCTACATATATTCAAATATGCATTTACAAATAAATAACCTTCCATCTTCTCCCCCTGAGGTTAGCTAGCATATTATACATACCGTCTACACTTTGCTTTTTTCACTCATCGGTGTTTCTTGGAACTTTTTCCAGGCTGCCAAATTAAAGCTGCCTTGTTTTTTTTATTGGCAAAGGAATTTCTTAGCAGGCAACAAATACGGTGGCTCTCTCAAGAGTGGCCGGACCCTCCCTTGAGCCAAAGTGACAGGAAGCAATAGCCTGCCTGCCAGGTCTTGCTCATGTGAGCCAGGAATGTCAAGTCTGAGATTTCCACTCCCCACCCACAGAGTGGGGATATTCGGAAGCCCAGGAGACAGTCATGTCTGCTGTTAATAAATGAAGACAGCAAATACAGAGAAAATGAGACAGGAAGAGTGAACTTTGCTCAAGAAATGAGGTTGTTTTCTGTCTGGCGGTCACTAGCTTGTGCAAGTACGCGTGTTCCAGGAAACCTCCCCAGACCTCCCTGTCGTCAGTCGCTCCAAAGCTTCAAACGCAGATGGGCTGCTCCGACGATAGTGGGACAACGTTGCCCACAAATGTCCCCCTCCTCCTTGTCATGGCCCTTTTCCCTTAGTTTTCTTGAAATCTCCCAGCTAGAGGAACAGCCTTCTGCCCTAGCTTTTATCCTGCTAGCCTTTTAGGGTGTGTTACCTTACCAAATCAACCAATCCATGCATTAAACATTCAGAAAGGCACCAGAAATCTAAGGTTTGATATAATAACAACATTGAGTCCTAAAAGGAGGGAGATTAACAAAGAGAAGTGTGAACAGCAGCCTGAGGTCTTTGCTGGGAACAAGATTTTCCTTTAACTTCTACCACCTACCCAACCCCAGACAAACAGAAAGAATGGTTTATCATGTTTATAGTATCAAGGAGACCCAAAATTCCGTATTGCATGGCTCTTGATCTCAAAGAATGTACAGTCCTAGCACAATGCTAGGCACTATGGACAGAGACAAAAACAAGGTGGGGAGAAGATCATGGTCCAGATGGTAAGACAAGACATTGGCATGAAAAGTCAAGTATCAAGGTAAGAGATGGCACTAGGTGGTGAAGAACAGATGTCAAAACAATAATTTAGATCAAGTTTTCAAACTATGGTTCTTGACTCCTCACTGGATCATGAAAGCAAATTTAGTGGGTGGTACATGTGACCAGAATCCTTTTTTTAATGGAGTAGAATAGAAGGTGTGGCATATATTTTTGATTACTGCTTTGTAAGGCTTTTTTTTCAGCTATATATCTGTATGTACGTATGTGTGTGTCTGTATGTCTCTCTCTTTCTCATATATATATATATTTTTTCTTCCCAGTTACATGTGTTCTGGCCATGAGAAAACATATTTATTACTGTGGATTATAGAATAAAGCTTGAAAACAACTGACTTCCCAGGAAGAATTGGTCAATGTACGTTTGAGTAGCCAGGGAAAAATTCCTCAAAACTACAAGAGCAGCACAAAGTAGGTACACCAAAAATGTTTACTGAGGCAGCACATGCTACAAGACTTTGAGAGAAGGCCAAATAAAGCAAGTTTGGGCTCAGTGGCCCTGATAAGTATGGGAAAATTCTTGGTGTCCACATGGGGGTTGCTCAGGCAATGCACCTTGTATCTGGAATTTGTCCACTTTGCTCCAAGTCTGCCATTCTAATCCAAGTCCTTGTTATCTCTGGTTCTGGACTCTGGTCAGGGCCTCCACACTGGCATTCTTCTTCTGGTCCAGCCCTCTGTATCAGTTAGGAGTGCATTCAGCTGTAACAGGAATCCCTACTGCCGTGGTTTAAACAAGCAGGGGATTGTTCTCACGTAGCAAAAAGTGTAGGGGGAGTCTAATAAGAGCTTGCATAGCTGCTCAAAGGTGTCATCTGAAAACCAAGCTCCTTCTATGTTCCTGCTGTATATCCTCAACATAAAACCTTCATCCTCATCGTTACAAGATGGCTGCTGCACCTCCAGGCATCGTATCCTTTTCCAAGATAGGAAAAAGAAGAAAGAGTATAGGGCAAAGGAACGTAACTTTTCATCAGTAAAACAATAGCCTTTCCTGAGACTATTAAATTCCACTCAGTAGACCTGCAAATTATATCCATTAGCCACTTGTAACACTGTCACATGGCCACCCCTTGTGCCAGGAGAACCAGTCAGTTTGCATTTTGGCTGAACACATCGATGCCTTGAGCAAAAAACAAGGTTTTGTTGGCAAAAAATTAATATCTAGAAGCATCTGCCACATCCCCTTCAGCATAGCCCCAAACTCTCCAGTGGTTTTCCACTGCTCTTAAGTGCAAATTTGAAATCCTTACAGTTATGCTGTTATGGACTGAATTGTGCCCTCCAAAATTCATAACCTTAGCCCCCTGTTGAAAGATAAAGTGAGGCATACTAAAAATTTTAAGGGTTTATTTAAGCAAATAGCAACTCAACTTGGGCAGCATCCATCTCGCAAAGAGAAAGGAACCCTGAGTTGCCGCACAAACGACTTTCACAGCCAGAAGGGGGCGGAACACGGAGGTTGTACTAGGCACAAAGGCGGTTGGTTGTTACAAGGTTACTCTCCTTTAGGGGACGGCAGGGGCCTATCAGGCAAATCACCAAACTAGCGCTGATCAGGCAATTCCCGATTGGTTTAAATTTCCATTTCTGGGAGAGATGAAACTGTAATTAAGTCAAGTCTTGGTTTGGTGATGCGAGGCTTAGCGCAAGCAATTCCATTTTGGGCCTGCTGTCTTGCGTTTCAATACCCCAGTATTTCAGAATGTAACTGTATTTGGAGGTAGGCCTTTAAAGAGGTAATTAAGTTAAAATGATGCCCACGGCCAATGGTTCAATCAATCATACCTAAGTAACGAAGAAAAGGACCACGTTCAGAGAGCTTCCAGGTTGATGAACACGTGGATATTTGGGAAGAGTGGTGCACCCAGACAGCAGGGACTGTCCGTGCCCTTTCCCCATACGTTGCCCTACACATCTCTTCCATCTGGCTGTTCCTGAGTTACACACTTTTATAGTAAACCAGTGTTCTCGTCAGTAAAATGTTTCTGAGTTCTGTGAGCCACTCTAGCCACTCTAAATTAATCATACCTAAGGAGGGGGTCGTTCGAACCTCCGATCTATAGCCAAGTTGGTCAGAAGCACAGGTGACAGCTTGGACTTGGCAGTTGGCATCTGGAGGATGAAGGGATGGGGCAGTCTTATAGGACTGAGTCCTTAACCTGTAGGATCCGATGCTGCCTCCAGATAAATAGTGTCAGAACTGAGTTAATTGCTTAGAGGCATAGGGAACAAAACACATATCCTACAGCCCTAGCAAACTAATACAGCTGCTTAAAGGAGCTAAGCATGATCTGGCTTCCCACTAACCTTAGACTCCCTCTGACGCCATGCTCCCTTGCTCACTGCCTTCCAGCCAGGCTGGCCTTCTCTCATTACTACAACAGGTAAGCCTTGTTCCAGGCTCTGGGCCTTTACATGCACTATTCCTTCTCTCTAGAGCTCTGTTCACCCTGCTGTTTAAATGACTAACTCCTTGCCCCACAGATCTCAGCTAACATACCACTTCCTCAGAGATGCCTCCTTGACCACCTCATACAATGAAGGTGGTTCCTTGATATTCTCTATCCCAGACCAGGGTATATTTCTTTCATAGATCTTACAAAAGATTACTAGGATTTGTAATAATTTCATTTGCTTACTTTTGTCATCATGTTTTTTGTTTGTCTTTTCCAGTAAAATACTTCAAACTCCATCAAGGCAGGAACACGTCTAGTTCATAGATGTGTCCCTATGGCCTAGCACATCCTATACTTTCAATAAATAATTTCTGAAAGAGTGAACGGGATGTATGTTGTCTGGTATTTCCTGTTGGTTAAATTTATTTTTAACTAAGTGTGAATGAGAAGAAGAAGGGCAAGCCTGGCCCTTCTGAATGGAAGATGGGTAGCAGTTAGATATAGTCAATACCCACAAATATGCCCTTGGGGCTTGGGGGATAACATCCTCCTGTTTCCTTTGAGCCATTTAATGCTTTTTACTGACCTCACTGGCACGGAATGAAGCTGATCTTCCAAACAGTTTGCTTGTTAGTGATTCTAGCAACAGCTTGGTGAAGGAGAAGTTTGGAGGTAATTGTGACTTAAAATTGGTCAGAATTTTGTGAACTGTAGCAAATCCCCCTCTAACTCTGTTCTAAACTCCACCTAGCTCATTAAACGAAGACATCCAAAGATATTCAAACCCTCATGTGCTCCCTTTGCAACAATCTAACAACAAAAAACAAAACCCAAGCTATTTAAAAAGTTTTGTAGAAGGGGAGGATTATTCCAACCATCACATGTCATAAAGGTTGAACTGTTCAACAAAAGACTACCAGTGGAAATTGGAATCTGCTCCAAGTTTTTAACACTGAGCCAGGAGTAAAAAGAGTCTGTTATAGTCTCTACATCTAACTTGAAACCTCAAGATTCAGAACACTGATTGCCCTGCCTCAGCTGGCCATAAATGTCTCCTTGTCTGAAAACTCCACGTCTGCCAGATTGTTGGAACAATGCAATATTATTTCAAAGCATCTAAGTTTGTGCAAAAGCAGAGAGACTAACTAACCAAAAATAAGGATATAATAAAAGTCACAGGAGTTCCATTAATAACATTTATTTCAAAAGGTGTTTGTAGTTTCTAACCCAAAGGTTTTTGTTCTTCTGAACAGGTTTGAGGGAACCAAAAATATTGTATTTTCATGTTTCTGCTAAATGATAAAATAGGGACCGAGTTGGCTAATCGTCAATATTAGATCAGAGTTTTACCTCTAAAAGAAATCCAAATATTAGCTTTCCCATTTCTCTCATTTTATAATGTGACCAATAACCAAAGAAGGTGAGCCTTCTTTGAAAGGATCATTGTGTTCCTGGAAGGTTATGTACAAATAATATTTTTGGAAGTGGAATGATCTAATATCTAAAGTTGCCAACTATTTTAGGGATCCTTATAGTGAATTTTGCTTGTAATATTAATAACCATGTTTGTAATGAAAATATTCACCTTTTGATTCTTCTGTCTTTGAAAAGCAGAATTTAGAGGCTCAGATTTGTCTTGTAGGACTATACACAATGACCAAGTAGGATTTATCCCATGACTGCAAGATTGGCTTAACATACAAAACATCCAAAATACATCACATTGATACAATAAAGGTCAGACCCCACAGGATCTTCTCAATAGATGCAGAAAAGCATTTGATAAAATTCAAGACCCCTTCATGATAAAAAACACTCAACAAACTAGGAACAGAAAGGAATTTACTCAACCAGATAGAGTGCATCTACAAAAAAACCCACAGCTACCATTATACTTAAAGTAAAAGACTGGGTATTTTTCCCCTAAGATGAGGAACAAGACCCCACTTCTATTCAACATAGTGCAGGACATTATAACCAAGGCAATTAAGCAAGAATAACAAATAGAAGGCATCCAGATTAGAAAGGAAGAAGTAAAACTATCTATTAACTGATGATGTGATCTTGCATGTAGACATCCTAAGGAAGCCACTAAAAAACTATTAGAACTAATAAGCAGGTTCTGCTAGTTTGCAGAATACAAGATCAATGTACAAATATAAATTTTAGGGCACTGGGTGGCTCAGTTGTTTAAGTGTCCAACTCTTGATTTTGGTTCAGGTCATGATCTCAGGGTCATGAGATTGAGCCCTGCCTTGGGCTCCAAGCTCAGCAGGAAGTCTGCTTCTCTCCCCCTCCTTCTCCCACTGCTCTTTCCCCCACTTGCACACATTCTCTCTCAAATAAAGAAATCTTTTGAAAAACAAAAAACAAATATAATTGTATTTCTATACAATATTTACAATGAGCAACCAAAAATGAAACAAAGAAAAGAATTCTACTTACAATAGTACCAAAATAATAAAATAATTAGGACTTAACAAAAGAAATACAAGACTTCTGCACTGAAAACTACAAACATCTTTGAAAGAAATTAAAGACCTACATCAGGGTACCTGGTGGCTCAGTCAGTTGAGCGCCCAACTCTTGATTTCAGCTCAGTTCATAATCTCAGGATCATGGGATTGAGCCCAGTGTTGGGCTCCATGCTCAGCTCAGAGTCTGCTTGAGATTCTCTCTCTCCTCTCCTTCTGCCCCTCCCCCACTCATTTTCTCTCTCTCTCAAATAAATAAAATATTCTTTAAAAAAAGACCTATGTAAATGGAAAGATATCATATGTTCATGGATTAAAAACTTAAAATCGTTGAAATCTTGCCATTTGCAAAGACATGGATGGAGCTAGAGAGTATTATACTAAATTAAATAAGTCAGTCAGAAAAAGAGAAATACCATATGATTTCACTCATATGTGGAATTTAAGAAACAAAACAAATGAATATGGGGGGAAAGAAAGAGAGGAAAACCAAGAAACAGAGTCTACTACAGAGAAAAAATTTATGGTTATGGGCAGTCGGTGCAGGGATGTGATGGGTTAAATAGGTGGTGGGGATTAAGGAGGGTACTTGTGATGAGCACTGAGTATTGTATGGAAATGTTGAATCACTAAACTCTATACCTGAAACCAATAACTATTATTACACTGTATGTTAACTATCTGGAATTTAAACAAAACCTTGGAGAAACAAAAAAAACAAAAAAACAAAAAAACCCTTAAAATTGTTAAGATGGAAATACTTTTCAAATTGATCTACAGATTCGACACAATCCCTGTCAAAATCATAGGCGACTTCTTTGCAGATATTGGCAAGCTGCTCCTAAAAATTAATATGGAAATTCAAAAGACCCAGAATGGCCAAAATAAACCTGAAAAAGAATAAAGCTGGAAGACTCACATTTCTCCATTTCAAAACTTATTACAGAGCTACAGTAATCAAGACATTGTGGTACTGGCATAAGGAAAGACATATAAGTCAATGGAATAGAATCAAGAGTCTAGAAATAAAACCTTATATTTACTGCCAATTGATTTTTGACTAGGGTGAAAGACCATTCAATTGGAAAGGAATAGTCTTTTCAGCAAATGGTGATGGGACACTGGATATCCATATCCAAAAGAATGAAGTTGGACTCCCTACCTCACACCATACAAAATTAATTCAACTGGATCAAAGACCTAAATGTAAGAGCTAAAACTCTGAAACTTTTCAAAGAAAAACACAGGAGTAGGTCTTTGTGACATTGGAATAGGCAATAATTTCTTAGATATGACACCAAAAGATAACAAAAGAAAAAACTGATAAATTGGACTTCATCAAAATTTAAAGTTTTAGTACTTCAAAGGACATCATCAAGAAACTGAAAAGACAACTCACAGAATACAAGAAAATATCTGCAAGTCATATATCTAATAAGGGACTTGTGTGTCTAGAATATATTTTTTAAAAACTTTACAACTAAGTAAAAAAAGACAAATAACCCAATTTAAAAATGAGGAAAAGGATCTGAATAGACATTTCTCCAAGGAAGACAGACAAATACCAATAAGTGCATGAAAAGATGCTTAACATTACCAGTCATCAGGGAAATGCAAATCTGCCTGAAAACAGCATTATGACAACCTCTTATTTACTGACAAAGAAGCATCCCTTTTTGTTGGCAGACAAAATAAAAAGCATCCCCAAAATACACAAAGAAGTAGAATTTCATATCCACTAGAATGGCTATAATAAAAATGGAAGGCACCTGGGTGGCTCAGTCCATTGTGCATCTGGCTCTTGGTTTTGGCTCAGGTCATGATCTTGGGGTTGTGGGATCAAGCCCCACTGCAGGCTCTGCATTCAGCAGGGAGTCTACTTGAGTTTCTCTCCCTCTCCCTCTCCTTCTGCCCCTCCCCCTCAAATAAATAAATAAATCTTTCAAAAAAAATGGAAGATAACAAATGTTGGTGAGAACGTGGGAAATTGGAACCCTTGTACATTGCTGGTGGGAATATCAAATAGTACAGCTGCTGTGGAAATAGTTTGGAGATGTCTCAAAAAGTTAAGCACAGAATTAACCATATGATCAGCATCCATTTGTCCCACTCTAGGTATATATCCCAAAGAATTAAAAACAGGTATTCAAACAAATACATGTACATGAATGTTCATAGCCACATTTTTCACAATAGCTGAATGGTGAAAACAATCCAAATGTTCATTAACAGATGAATAGAGAAATAAAATGGGGTAAATCCATACAATGGGATGTTATTTGACAATAAAAATTAATGAAGTGTAGCTACATTGCACAGAGTGGATGAACCTCAAAAACATTATGCTAAGTGAAAGAGGCAGTCACAAAGCATCACGTGTATCATTGTTTGTATGAAATACCCAGATTAGGCAAATTCATAGAATGCAAAGTGATTAGTAGTTGTCAGAACTGGCAAAAGAGAAAGAAGTTGAGAGGATGATGGCTCAGGGGAGGTGGTTTCTTTTGGGATAATGAAAATGTTACAAAATTAATTGTAGTCATAGTTGCACAACTCTGTGACTATTCTAAAAGCCATTTAATCATACCCTTTAAATGTGTGAATACCCCAAATAACCAAAGCAATCCTGAAAAAAGAAAAGCAAAGCTGGAAGCATTACAATTCTGGACTTCAAGTTGTATTACAAAGCTGTAGTCATCAAGACAGTATGATATTGGCACAAAAATAGACATATAGATCAATGGAACAGAATAGAAAACCCAGAAATGAACACGCAACCATATGGTCAACTAACCTTCGACAAAGCAGTAAAAAAATATCCACTGGAAAAAAGACATCCTTTTCAACAAATGGTGTGGGAAAAACTGGACGGCAACTGCAGAAGAATGAAAGGGAACCACTTTCTTACGCCGTACACAAAAATAAATTCAAAATGGATGGAAGACCTAAATGTGAGATAGGAAACTATCAAAACCCTAGAGGAGAACACAGGCAGCAACCTCTTTGACCTCAGCCGTAGCAACTTCTTACCAGACATACCACCGGAGGCAAGGGAAACAAAAGCAAAAATGAACTTTTGGGACTTCATCAAGATAAAAATCTTCTGTACAGCAAAGGAAACAAACAACAAAACTAAAAGGCAGCCTATGGAATGGGAGAAGATATTTGCAAACTACATATCTGATAAAGAGTTAGTATCCAAAATCTATAAAGAAGTTATCAAATTCAACACCCAAAAACAAATAATCCAGTCAAGAAATGGGCCGAAGACATGAATAGACATTTTTCCAAAGAAGACATCCAGATGGCTAATAGACACATGAAACGATGTTCAACATCACTCATCATCAGGGAAATACAAATCAAAAACCGTGATGAGATACTTACACCTGTCAGAAGGGCTAAAATTAATAACACAGGAAATGACAGATGATGGCAAGGATGCAGAGAAAGGAAATCCTTTTACCCTGTTGGTGGGAATGCAAACTGGTGCATCCACTTTGGAACAGTATGGAGGTTCCTCAAAAAGTTAAAAATAGAATTACACTAAGGTCCAGTAACTACACTACTAGGTATTTACCCAAAGGACACAAAAATACAGATTCAAGGGTGTACATGCACCCTGATGTTTATAGCAGCATTATCAAAAATAACCAAACTATGGAAAGAGGCCAAGTGTCCATCAACTGATGAATGGATAAAGATGTAGTGTGTATCTATATATTACATTTATAATATTCCAAAGCATGTATATCAAAAAGAATGAAATCTTATCATTTGCAACAATATGGATGGAGCTAGAGAGTACTATTCTAAGCAAAATAAATCAGAGAAAGACAAATAGCATATAATTTCACTCATGTGGAATTTAGGGAACAAAACAGATGAACATGTGGGAAGGGGGAAAAAAAGAGAGAAAGAGAGAAGGGGAGGCAAACCATAAGAGACTCTTCTTTAAAAAGATTTTATTTATTTGAGAGTGAGAGAGCATGTTCTCTCTCTCTCTCTCTCATTCACTCTCTCTCTCAAATAAAAAAATAAAATCTTTAAAAAAAAGAGAGAGAGAGCTGTTTCTTCTACAAATGTGTATAAAGAGGATCCTGTTAAATGTAGTAAATGACGGGCCCAATGATATCCTTCAATAAACTCAGCAATAGCTTAAATGAGGATATTCTTAGAATACTCTTTAACACAGGTTAGGGCACCAAAATAAATGCAGCCAACCCCCTGGCTAAATCGAAGAATGCACTCTGGGGAAAGAGATTGTACATCTTGCAGAAGAACTTTCATAATTGTTTCTCTCAGCTTATTTCTTTTTCTTTCCTCCTCCTCTTATTTACAAATACAAAGCATGTCTGTTGAGGGAAACAGAGACAAATGAAAAGAGGAAATTAAAATCACCCATAATCTCACCACCTAGAAATGATTACTGTTAGCATTTGGGTCCTTGAAGTTGGGAGATAACTAGTATTGGAAAAAAAGTTTTTTTAAAAGAAATCCACTTAAAACAAGAACCAATATTTTCATAGTAAATGGTGTTTGGAGTGGAGAGGAAAAGGTTTGATTTGGATTCTATCTGGGAAAATAAAACTAAAAATTATGAAAATGTACACAATTTAAACTGTTTTTGCAAGTGTGAGTGAACCAAACTTTTAGATGTGTGATTTTATGACTTTATTTGTTTGATAGCCTGAGTACCTAGCCTTCATTTCATTGTTTGCCCTTACAGCACAATTCCATAAAGAGTGTGGTTCTTACAAATATATTTGAGTATTTCACCCATTTTCCAAGGGCCGAGCTTATCTTTGCTAAATACAGAGTGACAGTAAGTTCAAGATTACACTCACTGGTATATCCATACAGTGGAATATTATTCAGCCATAAAAAAGAGGAAAGTACTGACACATGCTACAAAACGAATGAGCCTTACGCGAAGTGAAAGGCCAATCACAAAAGACAACACACTGTATCATTCCACTTATGTGAAATTTCCAGAATAGGCAAATGCATAGAGACAGAGAGTAGATGAGTCAGAGAAGGAAAGAATGAGGAGTGACTGCTAATGGGAAAGGGATTTCTTCCTGGGGTAATTAAAATGTTCTAGAATTAGATAGTGGTGATGGTTGCACAACTCTGTGAATGCACTAAAACCACTGAGGTATATACTTTGAAAGGGTGAATTTGATGATATATGAATAATATCTCAATAAAGAGTATACTCCCTGACAACTTCATGGAGAACAGCCATGCTCTGCTCCTAGTAAATGACCCATCTTCTTGCACAAATTGAGGACCTTGAGGATGAGAAGGGCTAGTAAGTAGCCCATACCACATTCCCTGGAGGCGACAGGGAACCACAGACAACAGCATGACGACCCCCTCTTGGGGAGTTGGGTCTTACTCCTATCCATTTTGTGCCCTCCCCATGCATGGCATGGAAACTGCCAATAAGTTCCTCTGTGAAAGACCCTACATATACTGCTCTTTTATATAAGAAACTGATAATTAACGATTTGCTTTATTGAATTAATATGACACAAAGTTATATAATATGAAAATTATGCTTGCACTCTTACCTGACAATTCCAGATGTGTATAGGCAAGGGCTGAAGGAGATCATGAAAGAATGAAAGCAGCCGTTTCTTGACAATGGGATGTTTATTCCTTCTCCTTCTCTCTCTCTTCCTCATCCTTTTCCTCCTCCTTTTCCTCCTCCTTCTGTTCCTTTATTGTTCTTAAGTTTGCATAGTAATTATAATTAATGATATAACTTAGTCCTCCAATACATTTTCCAATTGTACAATTGCTTCTTTTATCTGGGTTAAAACCCTGGTAGGTATCATTTGAAATCACTGTTATTACTTTTAAATGGACAGATGCAGGTAAATGCTGAAGGATCCCCCTCATGTTTATCGTTAACATGTGCTCACACTTTATATACACTGACTACAGAAGATGTCGTTTGACTGAAGGAAGATAACACATCCTTTCTTTCGCAGCCTTTCAAGGAATACTTGAAGGTTTTCTGAGTGCCTATTGTTAAACTCAGACTTAATGGGAAAGGAAATCAATTGCCTTACAAATTAGTGCAAATTACTACAGTTGGGTTATAAACTGGATTTGTATTTGCTCAATAATTCACTTTGAAAGACCAAAGTCACAAGTTTAGTTTCAGTTCCATCTAGTTGTAGTCGTTATTCACATTAGTAGGAAATGTGTTTATTAAAAAAAGGAAAAAGAAAAAAAAACGCAACAACAAAAAAGAACTTAGAACTTAGTCACCTTCTTATACCTCAATGTCCCACTATTAAAAGGTTAGACTAAACCAAACCTTTTCTCCATCTAACTTCCACTCATTGGTTACATTTATGACTCTGACATTTCACAGAATAACTGTAATCCCTTTTCCTCCTGATTTATTTTTCAGATACCTGGAGACAACTATTACACCCTTAATTCATCCATCTTCCATTTCACAAAGACTTTGTGCCGGCAGTTCCCAGTTCCCGGAATGCACGCCCCCAAATCTTCATATACTGCTTTCTCCTCAACATTCAGGACTCAGTTCAACTCCTGTGTCACTTTTACAGAGAAATCTTTCCTTGTTGTTCTAGTTAAAGGAAACACTTCTGAGTCACTCGTCACCTGTTCTGTTTTATTGTCCTTTTCTCATTTATCACATTCTAAACTTATGCTATCCGTTCACATGTTTTACTGCCTCCTTTCCTTAACTAAAATATGAGCCTCGTGGCACCTGGGAACTTCTCTCTTGTTCTCTCTAATGGAACTGTATGTCCAATATAACCCAGCCATTCCACTCCTAGGTATCTTCCCAAAAGAAATGAAAACATTTGTCCACAGAAACTTGTAACATGAATATTCATAGCAGCTTTGTTCATAATAGCCAAAAACTGGAAACAACCCACATGTCCACAAACAGATGGCTAGGAAGCAAAACAGGTGATACCTCCATGCAAGGGAATACTACTCAGCAATGAACTACTGAGAGATGAGCAAGATGTATGAACCGCAAAATCTTCTTGCTGCGTTCAAGAAGCCAGTCACAAGAGCTGTCCTTTTCTATTCCATTTATTGCATAAAATTCCAGAAAATCTTCACCAATCTGTAGTGACATAAAGCAGATCGGTGGTTGCCTGGACTTGGGATAAAGAGATAATGAACTACAAAGAAGCATGAAGAATCTTTTTGGGGTAATGAAAATGTTTCCATCTTTAATATGCCAGTGCTTTCATGGGTATATACAATGTCAAAACTCACCAAACTATATACTTTAAATGGAGGTACTCTTTTAAAGATGATAGATAGATAGATAGATAGATAGATAGATAGATAGATAGATAGATAGATAGATAGATGATAGACAGATGATAGATAGATAGATAGATAGATGATAGATTTATCTATCTATCTATCAGAAAGAAAGCACAAGCAGGGGGAGCAGCAGGCAGAGGGAGAAGCAGGCTTCCTGCTGAGCAAGGAGCCTGATGTGGGACTCGATCCCAGGACCCTGGAATCATGACCTGAGCCAAAGGCAGACGCTTCACTGACCAAGCCACCCAGGCATCCCAGGTACTCTTTAAAAAAAAAAAAAAGATTTATTTATTTATTTTAAAGAGAGAGAAGGTGTGGGAGTGGTGGTGGTGGGGAGGAACAGAGGGAGAGGGTGAGAGATTCTCAAGCATACTCCACACTAAGCATGGAGTCCAACATGGGGCTCAATCTCAAGACCCTGAGATCATGACCTGAGCCGAAACCAAGTCAGACACTCAATCCACTGCACCACACAGATGCCCCTAAATGGATGTACTTTATTATACATAAATTATATTCTGATTAAGCTGATAAAAACAAATTTTGTTCAATGAACGCTTTTCTTCCCCTGGGAAATTATTTCCATATCTGACAAGGTTTGGAGATTTTCATCACCCTCATTGCCATCTTCTGAACACACTCCAGGTAGCTCAGGTTCCTCCAAGGGTGGTGCCAGAGCTGGAACCAATACTGTAGATGTGGTTTGGGCAAATCCGAGACACTGGGTCTCTGTTACCTCTACTCTTTTACTAATTTTCGTATCAGGCAGTGCCATTTTCAGACTTCCTTGTCTGTCTCATGTATACTATTTCAGTCAACCTGAATGTTCTGTCAGTGCAGCTTCTATTTCTGTGGATCTTTCTGGAAGTCTCCTCACACTGATGACTGACAATGGGTTTGTCCCTTGGGTCATTTCCCAACTGTAGAACCATGTCTTCCTTATCCTATGTTTATTTAATTTAAGTAATCTCTATGCCCAACATAGGACTTGAACTCACAAACCCAAGATCAAGAGTCACATGCTCTACCTACTGAGCCAGCCCAGTGCCCCTATCTAGTTCCCCCTCTAGATACTGAGCTTCTCACTTATCTTACTCAATTTCTCCTTTTGGCCTCAGGCCACCTTCCCATCCTGCCGAGATATTTTATATCCCAGGATACTTTACCTTTACGTCATCTAATATTCCCATTGCTTTATGTCATCCACAAATCTAATAAGTGTGTCATCTTTGTCTTCATTCAAGTGGAAGATAAAATTCTTTAGGAGACAAAGGCCAAGGACAGAGCCCAGTGACTTGCCAATAAAGATTTCCTTTGCAGATGCCACAGATTTATTCATCATTTATCAACATTCTTTGGGTACAGTAGTCCTTCAAATTGCTATGAAGTGGCCTAAGTGTTTTAGTTTTATCACATTTCTCCATTTGATTCACAAGAATACTTTGAGAGACGTAGATGTCTTGTTGAGAATCCACTAGACTAGAGATGAGAAGACAGAGGGTCTAGGACCGGCTTTACATCTTTCAGCTGTGTAACTTCAGACAAGTTACTTTATCTCTCTGAGCCTGTTTCCTCAACTGGAAATTATATGTAATACCAACTGCACTGTACATCTTACAGGATATTTTCAATAGCAAATAAAATGAACATACAAAAATGCTTTCTAAAAATATTTCTCCTATTTCTCCAAGTCATTTCAATTAGCCAGGTACTTCTGTTACCACATCTCACCCACCTTGACGGTAGGAGGATTACTCTCTGGAACCCTCCTCAACCACAATGGCTCTACTCCTCTCATATTCCAAGCATGGAAATAACATAAGAATTCTGTCAGTTAGTATCATATTACCTGCCTTATTAGGCACTTTAAAAAGTCATACTTTGGCAGCAGCTCTTTCTGTCCATGGGTCCTGTCCCCATGCTTTAATAAGATCACCTTTTTGCACTAATAAATAAATAGTCATACTTTGTCATCCTACTGCCACCACAAAAAAACTCATTTGTTTCCTCTGCGTTTCTGAGAAAATGCTGGGAACTAACAACTCTAACACTACTCTTAGAGAACCATACCAATAATTGGTGATGACCATGGTTTTTTGCTGTCCTTAATTGGATCCCTGTCCTTTTAAATCTCAGCTGAGCTCTCAGAGAGCAACAGCAGAAGACGTCAGTTTCTTTTAACGTCACAAATCCCCCCACAACACCACACTGTCTGCTCTCCTTCCCTCCCACATTTTCCACAGCCAGAACTCTTTTGAGGAGCTCCCATGCCACTTGAGCTTTGTTTATTGATTTTTCAAGACTCCATCTAGTTCTTCCCTAAGGTCTCCCTATATGGAGGAATGTGTTGGGAGTACAACTCAAACCATTTGTGACCTGGACTACGTTTCAGTGATGAGTCAAATGAAAAGAAATGGGCCCTAATGGGGACAGCAATGAATTCTCAAGCTCTTCCCTCCAGTGCCCCAAACCCCAGAGCTGAGTCTGAGAGGCTGAACCACAGGTGCTGTCATAGGTTGTCATCTAAAGAGATGTCTCTAATCTGTTGGGTCACCTTGCCATCTGCTTTGTCAGGTGACTCTGGGGAACCAGCTAAGGGATTGAGGTAATAAGCTTCTCACGTGGATAAATGTGAATCTTCCAGGTCTTTATCAAATGCACCAATTAAACAGTTTGTACTTTACTTCCAGGAACCTCTGAGCTCATCTGCAGTGTTTTGAGAGGGACAGAGGTGTTACCTGAATACAGCCACAACTTTTGCTCAGCCCTAACTCTGGTTGCAAGTTCCTTACCCTGATCTGGCATCCAGAGGTGGTCCTCTGAAGCCCTGGGTTCCAGCTGAGTGGGAGGGCATGCCTCACAGAGCCAACATCTGCCACTCTGCTACTTGCTGAGCCCTCAGAAACCCAGTTTTGAGTTTGAAGAATCAATCCAAATCCAGTCAAGTACTTAAAGTTCAGGGGCTTTGATCTTTGCTTGGCAAAAGCCCTAACTGCGGAGTTCTAGAAGTTTTGCTATTTCCCCATTATCTGCCTTCTTTCATACTGGCCCCAGCCCTGCTCAGCAGGACCCTGCAGTGTGGTACCTTCCCCCTGTGTTTGGAACCTACTTTCTGATACACAGAGTGTGTCTGAAGGGTGGAGGTGGGGGTGAAATGGGTTGAGGGGAGGGAGGAGGGAAAGTTGTTTAAAGGAAGAAGCAGAACAAGAACAGATTTACAATGCATGTTGGTTATCTTAAATAAAAAATAATTTAAAAAAAAAAAAGACCTACCTTATTTATCTCTCATTTTATTTCCCAAAGGGCTTTGAGATGGAAAAGTGCAAATGGCTCCACTCCAACCAAGGCAGTTAAAATTCCTAAGATGGGCCACTCTGGGTGATACAGGAAACACACAGTGATAGCTTTGCTGTCTTAAAGTTGAACAACTCAAGTTGTCAGTTTGAGAGAAAAACAATAAATATTTAAAAGCAAGTTGACTGGGGTGCCTGGGTGGCTCAGTGCGCTAAGCTCTGCTTTCAGCTCAGGTCATGATCTCAGGGTCCTGGGGTGGGCTCTCCACTCAGCTCACTCTCCCTCTCCCTCAAATAAATAAAATCCTTAAACATAAATAAAAGCAAGTTGACTTTCTTGTCACAGCTAGCATAAACCTCAAACCAGCTAGCCCATTTTACCTCCTTGTTCCTAGTAGCTTATTTCAATGGATGTGAAGAATATTCTACCCAATTTCATTAATATATATATATTTTTTTTTCACTAGGATATATCCACCTTTAATGCAGTTATGGGATATTGTGACCATGTTGATGACCTGTTAAATGTGCTCTAAGAACACAATGAAGACCCTGTATATTTGCAGGATCTTAATTTTATAATGGACAAAGCAACCAACAACTGAAATTTAATTAAAAAACAAGCCTTCCTGGGCACCTGGGTGGCTCAGTTAGTTAAGCTTCTGCCTTTGGCTCAGGTCATGATCCCAGGATCCTGGAATTGAGCCCCACATTGGGCTCCTTGCTCAGTGGGGAGCCTGCTTCTCCCTCTCCCCTGTCCCTCCTCCCTGCTCACGCTTGAGCGTTCTCTCTCAAATAAATAAATAAAAATCTTTTTTTTTTTTTTCGCTCCTAAATAAAAATCTTTAAAAAAACAAGCCTTGGGGCGCCTGGGTGGCACAGCGGTTAAGCGTCTGCCTTCGGCTCAGGGCGTGATCCGGCGTTATGGGATCGAGCCCCACGTCAGGCTCCTCCGCTATGAGCCTGCTTCTTCCTCTCCCACTCCCCCTGCTTGTGTTCCCTCTCTCGCTGGCTATCTCTATCTCTGTCAAATAAATAAATAAAATCTTAAAAAAAAAAAAAAACAATCCTTCCCTTGTTGGTCAAATGTTAACAGTGATTTGAACTTCCAGTGTAGTTTCCAAGCCCCACCTGGGGGGGAAGGGGGGATATGAAGTGGCTTAAAATAGAAACAAAAGGAAAAAGAGATCAGAAGCTAGATCATCAGATAACTGAAAACTGACTTGGGCTAAGTTCTTTTTACCCCCCTTGCTTTCTTGAGTAATGACAACTCTACTTTGGAAAATGTTTAATACCAAGAAAACAAATAGCAGCATTTAGGTTATAAAAAGGAACCAAATTTCATTAAATTATATGTAGCTTGGTATCAGTATTAACACCCTAGAAAAAACAAAAGGAATTTGGTATTTAAAATCAAAAAACCTGTTTTCTTCATCTACCAAAATCCAAAGGGTTAAGTAAAACTTAGTTAAGTAAAAATTGAGGCAGTTTACCACCTCTATTGAAACGAATATACATTCTCCAATTTATGTATGTTGTGTCCTAAAGTTCAAAGACAAATGGAAATTAAAATGCACTTCCCACAAAACCGGTGACATAAATGGTGGATCAAAGGTTCTAGATGGCCCAACAACTTCAACGAAGTTTTCTCTCCCCGCCCCCCCCAGAAAGGCTTCTAACTAGATCTCAGTAATACTGTATAATACTTTTCTTACTGAAGAGGATGCATTCAAATACTTACTAGACATTCTATAATCTCAAGATAAAAATTACATCGGAAACAAAAGGATGCATTACCAAATCTCAAAGAGGATTGATTAAAACAAACACCCTGGGGTGCCTGGGTGGTTCAGTAAGTTAAACGTCTGCCTTTGGCTCAAGTTATGATCCCAGGGTCCTGGGATCTAACCCCACGTCAGGCTCCCTGCTCAGTGGGGAGCCTGCTTCTTCCTCTATTCCCTCTCCCTACTTGTTCTATCTCTCAAATTAATAAAATCTTAAAATAAATAAATAAATAAATAAATAAATAAATAAATAAATAAATAAATAAAAACACACCCTAAGGGGCCCCTGAGCATGTGACTCTTGATCCCTGGAGTGGACGTTTGAGCCCCACATTAAATAAATAAATTTTAAAACAAACACACACCCTAAGACAATGTCCCACATACCAAAAATGTGGCCATCTCTATCAGTTGAATTGCCGGGAGAGGTCCTCCTGGTAGAGAGGTCAAGGTATGCAGGGTCCTTCCTGTAGGTGGCTAGGAAGACTCATTGCTTTGCTGAATCATGATTTCCGTGAGTGTTAGCTAGAAGTAGGGGATCAAGCATTGGGTAAGAACTCTGCATTCATTGTTTCTGATGCCCCTTTCATGGCTCCTCTTCTCCCCAACTATCGTCCATTTACTTTTGGATGGCTTATTGATGAACTATTTCAGCCTTTCTCCGCATCTAGACATAAAATGCCTGCTTCAGATCTAAAACTCTGTGGTCTTTGGGTAAATGTATAATCAAGGAACAAGAGCTAATGAATGATACCTGCTCCCTTTTCATGGGGAGAGGTATTAACCATCTGGAAAGGGATGGGGAGAGACAAGGCTAAGGAATGGGTTTATCAGAGGAGGGGAAAGATATGGAAGATAAAATTGAGGCTCTAGCTTTTTGCTTAGCGTCAGCAAACTCACGTAAATGTACGCACACACAGGCGTAACGGAGCTCCCTGACATGGAATTGAAAATAAAAGCATTTCCACCTCATATAACAAATTAGTTTATGTATGTTTGTGTTTTGCAACATGGTTGGTTTGCATTTGTATAAAGGAGCTTCTTTACCAGGAACCTAAATTTGAACATTTAGGGAAAACAAGTATGCAACACTAGGAGGAGGAAGTAGAGTTTCTTCCCATTTTCCTAGGCACAAGGTCCATTTTTAAGAAAATTTCAAAGTAAGCTATTTGCCTTTGGCACACTCCTACTTGGTATGAAAACACCCAGGGTCTTCACGTGACCTTTAGCAGCTAGAGCTACTCAGTACCCTAAGTGCCCTTTGTCTCAAACCCTACCCACCTTTCTCACTTCTAGCTCTACCAAAACTGCTTTCCTCTCACAGAAGGGAGGGGTAGAGCTAAGTGGCAGAATCTCTTAAGATAACCAATAGTATGGTAGGTAATATGTCAATGATCAGGTAGTGGAATGTTTGTTTTTCTACTTATTCATAATTTTAATTTAAGCTTTATGATTTATAAATTAAACTTATAAATTGATTTGTGAAAAATAAAAGTTCTAAAAAGTGTGTATCTGATTTAGAACATACTGTTTCTTTCCATTTATATGTCTCTCTTTCTTAATAATGCTCTGCTGTTTGAAGATAATTCAATTTATTCTTGGACTTGTGTTTTTTTATTATAATGAAAACCTTTCTTTCTGAGACATATGGTAAAACTTTATATGCATGTATCAGACCTTACTATTATTAGTAGATTGCACAAAGGCATTTGAACTAATGGCTAATGAAGAGATGATGTGCTACCAACCTCCCTGCCACTTGTTCATGCATGACTGAATCAAACATTACTAACCACAACCTTCTTTTTAACAAAGTTATTCTCTAGTGTTGTAATCAATGGAATGAAACAAACTGAGCAAATATCTAATCTAATTCCCTCATTCTCCCACCCCTGCTCAAGGTAGGCTCCTTTCAAGGTCTGAAGTCTTCCTAACAAGGGATATAATTGGCAATTGGCATGTTGAGAGTTATTCCTTTTAGCGGAATTATGGTTGTTAGTTATTTGCTAACTGGCTTTTTCTTACAGGAGAAGTCCTCGGATTAAATTCGGTTTAAAACATCTGAACAAAGGAGGCTGGTACTGTAGCCTAACACCTCAACAGCCTTGATTCTTTCCCTCCCACATAATACCGCCAGCTCCTGTGCAAAAGGCAGGTGACTCTTGATTGATCCATTTCCTCCATGCCTGATAATGGAGTCAGAAGGAAGCATGCTTCTGTATCACTAGTTTATTTCTTCTTAAGTCAAGGTAGAAGCGAGAGGATACAGTTCCTACAGGTTTGAATGCTTGATCATACTTAGGTGGGAACTGATGCAGTGAAAGAAAAAAAGTGCTTTAGCCAGCGTGCAGTGAATACATAGCTCAGATCCAGACACATTCAGGCTTTAAATCTTCACCATGGTTGGCGTATTTGTTTCCTACTGCCTGGGACAGTGTAGTACAAACCGTAAGGTCTTCTCTTGATCCTGTGAAGCCGCTTTCTCTAGGACGGCGCTGACTGAATTTGTGTGATTTCTCCCAATCTGGGGGAGAGGGGCTGCTTTCTGCACACGCTCCCTAGCCACTTCCAGAGGCTCACTCATGTTGCCCACCTGTGCGCGCTGGTGGCAGGCCACAGGGTGGGATGATGTATGGGTGAGGGACTGAGTGTTGTGTGTGCCGTGGACCATTTGTGGGGGTCATCTCCAGTGACTCACGGGCAGATTCCTAATGGAGACTGTGCCATGGTTTGTATGATCCATGTTGGCTTACTGCCCTCCAAGAGCCGTGGGTGCTGTTCTCCTAGGTGCACCCCACTCCCCAGCTGAGCAGTACATCTCAGGATTCTGGGTGGGGCTAGAGAGAGGGTTCTCTTTGGCAGCATCCTGCAGAGCTGGGGGAGCCATGTGCTCACTCACATGTTCTCCCTTCCCTCCACGGGGAAATCACAGGCTGGGAGGTTTCTCTTGGTGGGGAGCTGTGTCACATGGGCAGGGCTGATGAGGTTAAAGCGAAATTGTTCTTCGTGCCCTCCTCAATCTGTCCAAGATCAGATTTGTTTTGCTCCACAGTGTGCTGTGTCTTCTCTGCTGGACTTCTTCACAGGCACTTTCTTTAGTTTTGTGTATGACTGTGAAGATCAGTGGGGTTTTTTTTGGGGGGGGGGGTGGAGATGGTAGAAAATTAGTGGACACACTCTTAAGAGAAATGTTTTAAGACACAAAGTTAAAAATCTCAAATGAATCTCTAACTGGCAAAACTTCAGGCAAAATAACAGAAGAGTAAAAAACAAAAGTCAGGTTATAGATATGTGTTGGGAGATGGGGTTATCTTTCCAGGTAACTCATACTAAGTGTGTATACAGTTCCTTTGGGCCATTTCTACTTTCCATGGCTTTCTCCCTTTATCGAAAGCTTAACCCAGAAATTCTTTAAAATACCAATGGTTGTTCCGGAGATCCTCTCTACCACCAATCCAATGTTGAGATCTGGGGGGAAGCAGAGGGACTACCATAACAAGGAAAATGGCCCACCAGGATAGATCTCAAAAAGGCTTACTTTCAAATTAATACTAGTAGATTAGTGTACATAATATATGTAATATATAGTTTAGGTAAATTACCATGCTATAAAAATATTTAATAAAATCTTGTAAGAAACTTAGAAATGACTGATGATTGAGAATTCTCTTAAGTAAACAGACTACAATAACATTATAGTCACTGGCTAAGTTCTATCAGTTTTTTTTAATTCTCTTTGATTTTTTCTCCTGGTCTTCTGTTATCCTTTCTGCAGGTCGCTTCTTCAATCCCTTCATTTTCCTGGTTTGTAGTTTGCTTAGGTCTTGCTTCTGCATATGAATCCTTCCATAAGTTGTTCCAAAAGTATCATGGGAGACATTTTTCTTCTTCTTTGGCTATGAAACAAGAATGTATATATAAATATATAATTATATATATTTATTATAATGGTATCTACTGTATAAACTGGTAAAAATCTAGTTTACAACAACTATCTTACTAACAATTTCCATTAATGAGCTCCTATTCAATAATATAGTCTATAGCCCTTTCTTCTCAAACTTAAGTATTTCACTTGAGAATCTTGTTAAAATGCGTATTATAGGGGCGCCTGGGTGGCACAGCGGTTAAGTGTCTGCCTTCGGCTCAAGGCGTGATCCTGGCGTTCTGGGATCGAGCCCCACGTCAGGCTCCTTCGCTAGGAGCCTGCTTCTTCCTTTCCCACTCCCCCTGCTTGTGTTCCCTCTCTCACTGTCTGTCTCTCTCTGTCAAATAAGTAAATAAATAAATCTTAAAAAAAATGCATATTATAATTCAACAGGTCTAGGGTAGGACCTGAGATTCAGCATTTCTAACAATTCCCAGGTAAGCTGTCAGACTACACTTTGCAAAGCAACACTACAGACTATGCTAACCACTGTCATGCGCTGACAGAATTCCTGTGTTTAGCTTAAGGAATTGTGACTATCGTTTTGATCTTTATTGGCGTTCCAGAAATGCCATTTCTACTTCTTTTTTAAAACCATTCGAAAGTCAAAATACATTTTATACAAGTATGGGTTACATACACATCCTGTACTCTAAATCCCCAATCTCCACAATGCCCCAAACAATTCTTTCTTGCTAAAAACTGGCAGTCTTGGCTACCAGAAAGCTCTTAGCCATAGCTGATGCATGGTTTCTATAACTTTTATTATCCTTTACTTGCATCTTCCTCCTTTTCTTTGTCCTGAAAGTCTAATTTTATCTATATTATTGATCTCTTTCTGTATGTTCTTTAGTGTCCTATGCTGCAAACCTTTTTTGGAAAGAAGAGTGGAATATACAAATAAACATGGCATCAATTTGCAAGCTACAAACCTTGAGGGCTTTTGGCATTTTCATAGATAATTTATAAAGATCATCTGATGCCAGATGTGTCCTCCTCAGAACCAGATCCAATGAGGGCCCCATCTCTTCCAATTCAATCCTTGGTGTTCTGCAACCAGATTTCTTCAACAGTAACCTTTATGAAATAGAAAAAAAAGAAATGTTGCTTTGACTCTGATGGAAGTCCTATCCCCTCAAATATTTTTGTTCAAGAGAATTACAGTTCCATAAAATGACACTGTCATTTGGAGGTTAAGCTTCCTAAATACTTCCTGCATTGAGGCCAAGTATATTCTTGGTTTGCTACTTTTTAAAAATAGAACACAAAAGAATACAATATTGTTGGGCGCCTGGGTGGCTCAGTCAGGTAAGCGTCTGTCTTCAGCTCAGATCATGATCTTAGGGTCCTGGGATTGAAAGCCACATCTGGCTCCCAGCTCAGTGGGGAGTCTGCTTCTCCCTCCCCCTCTGACCCACCCCCTACTCGTGCTCTCTCTCAACTAAATAAAATCTTTAAAAAAAAAAAAAGAATACAATATTGTTGAGAAACAGCAAGTGAGACAGACAATTCTTCTAAGAAATGAAATCCCTTTTTTTTTTAAGAAAAAATTATTTATTTATTTATTTATTTATTTATTTGAGAGAGAGGAAGAGTATAAGCTGGGGGGTGGGGAAGCAGGGTCCCTGCTGAGCAGGGAGCCTGATTACACAGGGCTTGATCCCAGGATCTTGAGATCATAACCTGAGCCCAAGGCAGATGCTTAACTGACGAGCCACCCGGGTGCCCCAGAAATGGAATCCTTTGATTTGATTTCTTCATCTTACTTATAGATTTACATAATAATAAAAACAATTTCAATTGGGCCTTTGAAACATTACGTTTACATAATTAACAAATTCTTATTTCTCTAAGACCCATTCAGAATCCGCTTTGAGCATAGTACAGACATTTCCAGTTCTCTATAGACTGGAATGAACTTTAAAATCCTAATATAACAAAACCACAACTTTCTAGACTCCATATGTCCAAATAGCTCTGGATCTGGAAACAGATGGGGGACACAGGAAGGAGGAGAGGAGACTAACAAACTCTTTTTGTGAGTGATACCACAAGAACAGCTCAAAGACCTGAAGATTATTTGAGCTGACTCAATTTGTTATAGTGGCCAGATCTCTACATGGAATAAAAGAATTAAATTTTTAAAAATGTTTATAAAAGATCAAACATTTCAAAAGAAAAAAAACGATCAAACTTTTTACACCGAAGGTGGAATATGAGAGAGGCAACAAATGACATGAGAAAAGAGACAGAACTAAGAGTAAAAGCACAATAAGGAATACCCAAGAACAACAAATTCCAGGAAGCAGAAGTGAGTGTGCAGAAGCTCATTTACAGCCTTTGGGCCCCAAATGCATCACATGCAGACAGTCTACCCATGTCCTGGCTGTAAAAAGAGTCTTAATGATAGATATGCTGTATCAGGCACAGTCATTTACATCAACCCCAACAAGGCAAAAACAAAACAAAACACCAACGTAGGATATGTAAAAAGCAGAAATGTTAAACAATAAAAAAGCTCTAAGAACAGTAAAAGATAGCATGAATATCAGTGTGGGACTTGAAGGGAGCAAGCAGAGGGGGAAAAAGACAAAACAAGAGTGCTTAGACCACTCTCTTCATAGTCGTTCCAGAAGAAGAGAGTTGACAGTACTCCTGTCTCAGGCCCACGGTGGGGGAAAATATTTTTAGAAGCTAAAGCTGGTGATATCAGGGCATCTTCCCTAAAAGCTGATTCAAAGCATGTGGCAGCAGTGACCGTTTGACTCTGTTGTAACTCATGTATTTCTGCTTTTGCATCCACGTTTTCAATACCTCCAAATAAGTATATTTATAAAACTGAACTCATAACAAGATTAGTAAATTGAGTGACATCTTATGTTCAGCAGACTACTTAAGAAATGAGGGAAACTGTATATATAAAAAGGGCAAACTGAAAGTGTTTCTACCACTTAAAATGCTAATTTTCACCTAAATGAAAAGTTGTAGACCAAGAACAGCTCATGGCATGCCTGATGGATTCACATCACCCAAGTACCTTTTTATCTATGCACATATCCTCCTACCAGAGTAATTTTTTTTAAAGTGTGTTTTTTTTTTTTTTTTTTTGACAAAGATAGCCAGCAAGAGAGGGAACACAAGCCGGGGAAGTGGGAGAGGAAGAAGCAGGCTCCCAGTGGAGGAGCCCAATGTGGGACTCGATCCCGGAACGCCGGGATCACGCCCTGAGCTGAAGGCAGATGCCTAACAACTGCGCTACCCAGGCGTCCTCAAAGTAATTTTTTGAGTGGTGTATATAATTAATATTATTTCCAAATAGCTATATATATATATATATAGATAGATAGATAGATAGATATCTATATATATATAGATAGATAGATAGATATCTATATATATATCTACACATGCTGTTATTTACCAAAGAATTAAGTTACAGTGCCATACTGTCTATGTAGATGATCTTTCTAAGATTTCATTTATTTATTTGGGAGAGAGAGCACAAGCAGGGGGAGTGGCAGGCAGAGGAAGAGGGAGAAGCGGACTCCCCATTGAGCAGGGAGCTAGAGGCGGAATTTGATCCCAGGATCCCAAGATCATGACCTGAGCCCAAGGCAGACGCTTAACCAACTGAGCCACCCAGATGCCCCTGTGTAAATGACCTTATCTGAATTACTTCAATGGGCATGTTTATTGGAAGATCAAACTGATAGAAAAGAAAACTTTCTCCAATTTTCATATTTCTATGTATGGGTTTCTGGTGATAGACCTATAATTCTTTTTCTTTATTAAACTTTTAACAGTGAGGGGTGCCTGGGTGGCTCAGTCATTAAGCGTCTGCCTTCGGCTCAGGGCATGATCCCGAAATCCTGGGATCGAGCCCCGCATCGGGCTCCCTGCTCCGCTGGGAGCCTGCTTCTTCCTCTCCCACTCCCCCTGCTTGTGTTCCCTCTCTCACTGGCTGTCTCTCTGTCAGATAAATAAATAAAATCTTTAAAAAAAAAAAAACTTTTAACAGTGAAATCTAGAATCTAAAATTATTATTTTACAATCTAAAATTATTGTTAATGTTTTTAAAAAACCTATTTACTTTTTCTCAGAGGGAATGTATTAATAAAGAACTTACAAATGATTTTTGATATCACACTAAGCAAAAAGAAGAGACTGACATTGACTCATTAAAAACAAAATTAAAACCCTTTCCTTCATTCCCATCCCATCATACACACTCACTTTTTTTTAAAGATAGACATTTCATTTCCAGGCCATCATGTCTCCAGCCAAATACCTACGCCCAGAACTGTTACATCATATGCCTATTAATCTCCATCTCAGATCCTAACCTCAAGCTTTGTTTTGTCTCCCTGTAAGCTCTAAATCAAAAGTGACATTCAATTCTGCAAGGTTCTATGGTACAAAATACAGGGACACAAAGACAACCC
Source organism: Ursus maritimus (assembly GCF_017311325.1). Taxonomy (NCBI): domain Eukaryota; kingdom Metazoa; phylum Chordata; class Mammalia; order Carnivora; family Ursidae; genus Ursus; species Ursus maritimus. Next base: position 21,676,225 of record NW_024423675.1, on the reverse strand, counting down.
AACTCCTTCCTTTTCAGATGGGCTCAGGCTATTAGATATGTCGATGGGTAATTTCCATATATTTTAAAACATTATTTGTAGGGCGCCTGGGTGGCTCAGTCCGTTAAGCGTCTGTCTTCAGCTCACGTCACGGTCCCAGGTTCCGGGTCCTGGATCCCGGGATCGAGCCCCGCATCGGGCTCCCTGCTCGCTGGAAGTTCTTGTGCTCTCTCTCTAATAAATAAATAAAATCTTTAAAATAAATAAATAAATAAAATAAAATATTATTTGCCTATTTCTTGAGAAAGACTGCCATTACCACTCTTATTCAAGTTGTAATTTCCCTATTTTTCTCCCTTCTATATCCCTTTCTTCTGCTGTTCTGTTTTCATTACTTAAACTCCTTGCCTACAATGCTGTTTGCTTTTTAAGGTATGCTAATACTTCCTTGTTTTGCTTGTTTCTCCCCATAAAACCTAACCAATGCCATGGTAAAGGCAAATGTGGCAGTTACTAAAAATTTCCTGTTTTATATTCATGGCTTTGACTTTGTAGTGAATAAAATTCTCCAAGGAATATAAACGGTCACTCACATATGAGGAATTAATTATTATACAATACATGGGAAGAGGTCAGTAACAATGATTTATTCCCCCCAAAAGGTCAGATCAAAGGTTATATTAATATAATTTCATGTTTATACTTTCTTTCATCCAAGAAACTCAAAGCCATTTTCTAAGATTAACCTTGTAAACTCCACAAAAAATGTGTATCAATGTTAACTATTACCTTTTACCAATTACTTAAGGGCTGGTTCCAAGTAAAAGAAAGAGGGCAGGACATCAAAGCATAGCCTGCAAGAGTGCCTAAGGAGCCACACTAAGTCAGACACACGTCTCCAGCATATTTCCACCTCTATCCACAATTCTCTCCCTTTTTTTTAAGATTTTATTTAGTTATTTGACAGAGAGAGAGACAGCCAGTGAGAGAGGGAACACAAGCAGGGGGAGTGGGAGAGGAAGAAGCAGGCTCCCAACAGAGCAGGGAGGAGCCTGATGTGAGGCTCGATCCCAGGACCCTGGGATCACGCCCTAAGCCGAAGGCAGATGCTTAACAACTGAGCCTCCCAGGCGCCCCAACCCTCTCCCTCTTATAAAGGAATTACTATTGATCTTAGAGGGACCGCAGAATTACATAAATGTTATCACTACCTTTTGCAAAGGAAATATGGAGGCCTTAAGAAGTGACCTGACTAGGTCATGTGGCTAAGCCTGGCCCAGAGAGCCCGCTCACTGGGCTCAGAGGTGATGCTCATTCCTTGGACCACTTCTTCCTTCCTCTCCCACGGGCAGCACAGCCTCTGCAGACTAACCTAATCTACACTGAATGATTTTTTCCCCCCACTAGCAGCTTACTCTCAATCACACAGTCCATTTCCTATTATAAATCAATAGCTAGCAGGTATTACAGGGCCTGTATAAAAAACCTGGGATTAAATTTACACTAGTGTCTCTGATCTCAAAAGTCTAAACTTTTTTTTTTCATTATGGGACATGCCATGCTAACCTAATGTGATTCCAGCAATTCTTCTTAAAGTAAGTAGATGGGTGGATATGTGTAATTACACTGCTAGTATATCCATGTTCTGAAATCTGATTTGCTAATTTTCTGTCCATTTTATTTTCTCTGCATTTCTTTCTTTACAAATTTATCTTTCTTTTCACTAAATGTAAGTTCTGATACAAGTGAATATTTTCTTTGAAACTGTTTACAATGAGAGTTTCAGATCACTGTTATTATTAGTTTCTCATTCTCAAAGATTTTGATCTTTATATTTTTAGCTCCTTCGTATCCCCAGGTGGGCTGAGCACAAGTTTTCAAGAAGATTTTTTTTACGTTAGTGATTTTCACCTTTCTTATTCTATAAATTGGAGTCATCTACTTCATAATATAGTCTTCAAAGCACCAAAGTTAAGTTTGGAAACTCAAACAGACTTAAGGCTTTCAATCTCTACAAGCTCAAAATGATTATAAAATCCCTCTTGCTTTAAAAAATAAATAAATACATAAAAATAAAAATGATTATAAAATCTCTAACTACATCTTGCAACCATGTGGATATTTTATTGCATTTTGCCTACTATTATTATTACTATCTAAACAAAAGGAAAATAGAAGAGATGATACCAATCATGGTGAAAAGAACAAAGCATTTCTGACTCAATACAGTTGAGACAAAGACAGGAATTACTGACAAGAGGTGAATATTTAGTTTCATTTGTACATTCACTAACATAAGTTGGTCAACCAGGTATTCCATCATGAAGAAAAAAAAAATTAGGGGCCTGGCTGACTTAGTCGGTAGAGCCTGTGACTCTTGATTTCAGGATCATAGGTTCGAGCCACACATTGTTGGTAGAGTTTACTTAAAAAAAAAAAAAAAAAGTAAGGGCACCTGGGTGACTCAGTTGGTTAAGCGTCTGACTCTTGATTTCAACTTGGGTCATGATCTCGGGGTCATGAGATTGGGCCCTATGTTGGGCTCCACGCTGACCATGGAGCCTGCTTGAGATTTTCTCTCTCCCCCCTCCCTCTGCCTCTTCCCCCGTTCACTGTCAACACTGAACGGCCAGTGCCTCTCAAGCTGCACTGCCATAAGTCAAAACTGCACATCAGTCTGAATTCAATGTACAAAGGAAGGCAGTTTGTGGGAGCTGATATATTCTCCAGGAAAGTGTGGGCTTGATCAGCCAGCGCCAACGCTTTATCTTAAAGAATACACACACACACACACACACACACACACACACACAATTACCTCAAAAGGCACAAGTGTAGCATGTCATTAAGCTTTTTAATGAAAACAAAATCAGTGTTAGGATTTATATTTATATTGTGGTAGGAGTAGGGCTAGAGGGTCTTGGCTGGAGAAAGAGGGTAAAATGAATCTAGCCACTGAATCTTCTCATTCCTTTTAGACTCCAGTTTTTAGGTTCAGTTTTGAGATTTGCTTTGGCTGACCTAAGACTTGTGGCTTGGTGCTCTAAATCCAGTCAAGAAAAAGAAGGAAGGGGGGGTGCCTGGGTGGCTCAGTCGGTTAAGCGTCTGCCTTTAGCCCAGGTCATGATTCCAGGGTCCTGGGATTGAGCCCCACATTGGGCTCCTTGCTCAGCAGGAGCCTACTTCTCCCTTTCCCTCTGCTTGCTGCTCCCCTTGCTTGTTCTGTCAAATAAGTAAATAAAATCTTATTAAAAAAAAAAAAAAGGGAGGGGCACCTGGGTGGCTCAGTTAGTTAAGTGTCCAACTCCTGGTTTCGGCTCAGGTCATGATCTCATGGGTCATGAGATCGAGCCCCAAGTCAGGCTCCATGAGGCGTCTGCTTGGGACTTTCCTTTTCCCTTTGCTCTTCTCTCTCTCTCTCAAATAAATAAAAATAAAGATCTTAAAGAAAAAAAAGGAAAAAAAAGAAGGCGGTATCCCATAAAGTACAGTCAAGACTGAATTAGTGTTCTAAGCTCAGAAGAGTGCAGCATCAGGTGCCCTGAGGCCCTGGAAGAGCAGGGTTCCAGAGGCAGAAGTGAGCAGGGGAATGACAGATTTGAGGAACAACATAGACCTGCTGCATGCTGCTACTAGTTTGCAAACTCTCCAAACAAACTTTTGACCAAACACCAATTCTACGTTTGAGCTCTACAAAGGTCACACTAAAATGCTAACCCTGGATTCAAAAATATGGTAAGAAATGTACTTACTTATAGCTTCGAAAGTAAATCTTCCCATTCAGTGCGGTGAAGTGCAGAACATACTCCAAACCAGCCAGGCGGATATTTGGTACTGTGGGGCCTCTGAAGAAATCTGAAAACAAATTTGAGATTGTTAAAAAGAAAAAAAAAAAAGACTAACATGCTTTTAAATTCAGTTACAGAAAGCCAGATTGTAAAATGCTCTATATTGTATCAATATATACTTAAAAAGGTAAAAAGGTGGCACAAAAACTGATCCCTGAAGAATGTCTGAGAGTCCCACCCCTCTACCATGTAAGCTCATGACTTTATTTCTGTGTTCAGTTCACTGAGCCATGTAATTTTTCAGTTTTGAAATTCTCACTCAAGGGGCACCTGGGTGGCTCAGTCGATTGAGCGTCTGCCTTCGGCTCAGGTCATGATCCCAGGGTCCTAGGACTAAGCCCTGCGTTGGGCTCCTCACTCAACGGGGAGCCTGCTTCTCCCTCTCCCTCTGCCTGCCGCTCCTCCTGCTTGTGCTCTCTCTGACGAATAAATAATTAATATCTTAAAGATTTTATTTATTTATTTGACAGAGAGACAGACAGACAGTGAGAGAGGGAACACAAGCAGGGGGAGTGGGAGAGGAAGAAGCAGGCTCCCAGTGGAGGAGCCTGATGCGGGGCTCGATCCCAGATCGCCGGGATCACGCCCTGAGCCAAAGGCAGACGCTCAAAGACTGAGCCATCCAGGCACCCCTAAAAATTCTTTTTAAATTAAAAAAAAAAAAAAGTTCTCACTCTAAGCCAATGCTTAACATATGAGTACATCATATTTATCATGCATATTAACTTTTTTAAGAATGTAAATCACAGGGCCCCTGGGTGGCGCAGTCATTAAGCGTCTGCCTTCAGCTCAGGGCGTGATCCCGGTGTGGGATCGAGCCCCACATCAGGCTCCTCCGCTGGTAGCCTGCTTCTTCCTCTCCCATTCCCCCTGCCTGTGTTCCCTCTCTCACTGGCTGTCTCTCTCTGTGTCAAATAAATAAATAAAATCTTTAAAAATAAAAATAAATAAAATAAAAATAAAAAATGTAAATCAAAGCATTAAAAAATTTTATGAGAGAGGTAGGTTAAGATGGCAAATCTCTATGGGGCGCCTGGATGGCTCAGTCAGTTAGGCGTCCAACTCTTCATTTCGACTCAGGTCATGATCTCAGGGTCGTGAGATCCAGCCCCACATCAGGCTCTACGCTGGATGTGGAGTCTGCTTAAGATTCTCTCTCTCACGTCCCTCTGCCCCTGCCCCCACATGCTCTCTCCCTCTCATAAATAAAGTGTTTATTTTTTTAAAGATGGCAAATTTCTATAAAAACAGCTGTTCAGGGGTGCCTGGGCGGTTTAGCTGGTTAAGCGTCTGACTTTTAGTTTCAGCTCGGGTCATGATTTCAGGGTTGAAGGATCAAGTCCCGCGTAGGGCTCTGCATTCAACATGAAGTCTGCTTGTCCCTCTCCCTCTGCTCTTCCCCCTGCAGTCTCTCAAATAAATAAATTCTTAAACACACACAAAACAGCTGTTCAAACTTTGACTATTAAATCAAATTAGCCTTTGTTTTATGGCAGAGGCCGACATGGAAGAAATTCTAACAAGAAATCTCAATTATAGGTAATAAATTAAATTGTTAAAGCCAGAAAAGAACCACTGGGATCCGTGAGTAGGCTGTTTTCCCATAGTGTGGTAGTCATACCACTACTGGGACATGAGATGATCTTAAATGATACACAGGCAGATGTAATCTTCTATGTATTATTTATTTTATCAGATACCACTTTCCAGTCATGGTAGGGACATAAAGTTTCCTTTAAAAAAGCAAAGGAGTCAGGGTAAAGAAACATCTCCAATGAAAACACTATGAATACCACATGGACTTGGCTAAAGTTATGAAGATAGCACATGAATGAAAGATTTCTGAGAAACAACAATCAAGTGTGGTCCCCTCATTATATAGCTACAAAGACTGATCCCCAAGAAGGCTAAATGGAAACACACATATTTAGTTAAGATACAGTTACACATGAAAGTTTACCCAACTTAATTACTCAGGAAGAGCTGCAAGGCAAGTGATGTGGTAAACAGCAAAGCTCATTCTGTCCCCATCTGCAGCCACCCAGCCACTTTGTCTCTTCTGACTAGCTCAGAAGAAGGGAATCATCTCCTTGGGCATGGACATATACATCCTTTGTTGTTTTCTCTTTTTCAGAGTTAATTGAAAGAAAATCACTAATTTGCATAAAACAGACACAAGCGTGTATGCACATGTATATGCCACCCTTCCCTACTTCCCCAAATACAAATCCCTCAGGGATATTTTTATAAACAAAGTATGTACTTTTTCAAGGTGTTCTGATCTAAATTTGCAACATAATTAATGAACAGGTTTCCCATGATTTTATCAAAATCAGACTCTCCTTCAGGGGCCAAGTTATTAATAAAGCCCACTCACTGTCTTGGTAGCATTAGTGAAGTCAGTCTTTCTGGGGAACAGACTATGTACATTTCGGTTTCTCCTCAAACAGCTTTTTACACACACACACACACACACACACACACACACACACACCCCTTATTGCTCAAGAGGACAAGTAACCTCCAAAAATAAATAAATAAGGCAAAGACTTGAATAGACACTTCAACAAAAATATATGAATAGCCAACAGGCATAGGAAAAGATGTTCAACATCACTAGTTATCAGAAAATGCAAATTACAACTTCAATAATAGCACTACTTTACTTCGTAGATTTGACTTTAGGAACACATTACTATCGGTATGCAACACTCATTAAAATAACTAAAATTAAAAAGAATGGTCTACCAAGTACTGGCAAGGAAGTGGAGCAACTGCAGCTCTCATATACTATTGGTGGGAATGTAAAACAGCATAACCATAATGGAAAATAGTTTCTTTAAATGTTAAACACACACTATTCAAATGATCCAACCATTTCACTCCTAGCTAAGGATTTACCCACAGGAAATCAAAGCATATGCCCTTAAAAAATTTGTACACAAATGTTCACAGCAGCTCTAGTAATCAAAAATTTTATCTAATCAAAAGCTGGAATCAACCTAAATGTCCATCAACAGATGAAGAAATAAAGAAATTGTGGAACAGCTATAACTAGAATACTGCTCAGCCATAAAAAGAAATTAACTAATGACACAACAAATCTCAAAACTAACTGAGTGAAAGAAACCTGACCAAAAGAAGCACATACTGTATGATTCTATTTATCTAAAGTTCTACAAAATGCAAATAATCCATAATGACAGAAAGCAAATTAATGTTTGCTTAAAATACAGAAATAGGGTAGACTGCAAAGGGGCACAGGCTAACTTTTGGGTGTAATAGGTTCTGTATCTTGACTGCAGTGGTGTTTTCAGAGGTGTATATATATGTCAAAATCCATCAAATTTTAAAACCTTTAAATATATAGACTTGCCACAGACCTGTACCCCTGAAACAAATAATACGTTAAATGTTAATTTAAAAACATAATAAAAAAATAAAAAAACCTGAAACTAAAAAAAAAAAAAAAAAGACTTGCTTGCATGTAAATTATACCTCAAAAGTTTTTAAAATATAATTTAAAATGAAAAAAATTAAAGTAATCCCTAAAAATCAACAACAAATGAACCTGTGTAATGAGCATAATCATACAGAAAAGAACTATTAAGTAATTCAAAACACGGTGATCTTGGGGCACCCAGGTGGCTCAGTCAGTTTAGCATCCGACCCTTGATTTCTGTTCAGGTCATGATTTCAGAGTCCTGGGAGCCCCGAGTCGGGCTCTGCACTCAGCGTGGAGTCTGCTTGAGATTCTCTCTCCCTCTCTCCCTCCCCACGCTTGTGCTCTCTAAATAAACAAACAAATAAATAAATCTTAAAAAAAAAAAACCCACAGTGATTTGACCACATACTCTTTTTTTTTTTTTTTTTTAAGGGAGAGCGAGCAGGGGAGAGGGAGGGGCAGAGAGAGAATCCAAAGCAGGCTCCACACTCAGCTCAAAGCTCGATCTCACGACCCCGAGACTATTATCTAAGCCAAAATCAAATCAAGAGTCAAATGTTTAACAAACTGAGCCACCCAGGGGCCTCTGACCATAGTCTTAACAAGATATATTTTATAGACAAAAAGAACGGCAAGAAAAACAAAAACAAAACCACAAAACTTTCAACTCAATATTCATATTACCAGTAGTAACAGTGGTATTTTATTCTGAGACTACTGTATGCTTAGTACAGCATAAAATAAATTCATAATTGTGCTGGATCATGGAGAACCTGGATTTTTGTCACGGATGAAAGAAGGTAGATATGTGAAGTCAATGAAGTTAAAATCCTCTTGTCCTAAATTTGAGTTAGAAGTTTCGGTATGAACTCAGGATACATTTTATCTTAAACAAATTTCGAAGTTCTGTTCACTAAAAAAGCCTACTAACAATGACTAACCATGAAAGAATTCCTAGCACCCAGACTGTGATTTCTATTTCTCAATTTAAAAAAGTTCAGATCTCCTTAAAGAAACAACTGATTCCAGGAATGGAGCAATGGAAGTATAAGAGGAGGCTGAAACATCAAAGGGGTAATGAATTAAAATGTGTTGAAACTCAGAACATTGCCAAAAAGACTGACCCTAAAATGGGCAGGAATGATGGCTGAGATAAAGAGAGATATTAATGAGTAAGGATAAAGATTAAAAACCTGGTTAAATACAAGCAAGGGGGTGTATGAGGTAGAAGACAAACTGGTTATGGTCAGAAGGAAAGCCCCAGCTTGGACCTTTTTTCAATGGATCAATTCCAAGTAAAAAAATAAGGTCTCAAGCGTGGCTGTGTCCATGAATAAATATACTGAGAAAAGGTACAGAAAGCTGACCAGGGTGTTGATGGGAAAGACCAGGGGATCCAGAGTTAGAGAATAGATCAGATCCTGATCCTGCTGCTTACTAGCTCTTCACTCTGGACAAGTAAGTTAACTGATCTCAGTTTCTTCATCTACAATAAGGGACTATTACCATAATAAACTGAATGTTTGCCCCCCCACCCTCCAATCCCTGCCAAATTCATATGTTAAAGTCCTAACCCCTAATGAAGTTGTATTTGGGCCTCTAACGAAGAAATTAAGAAATCAAGAAATTAAGAAATTAAATGAGGCATGTTGTAAGGCTGGGGTTCTGGTCCCATAGGATAGTGTCCTTATAAGAGACCCTACAAAGCTGACAACCTCCCTCCTCTCTCTCCCTCCCTCCCTTCCTCCCACGCACAGACATGAAGGACAAGCCAGGTGAGCACACAGCAAGAAGGCAGTAAGAGTCCTCATCAGAACTTTTGATCTTGGACTTTTCAGCCACCAGAATTGGACGAAATACATTTCTCTTTTTTAAGCCACCCAGAGTATGGTATTTTTTATAGCAGCCCTAGCAGACTAATACGATTACCTTCGTAAAGCTGCAGATTACCTGACCTAAACTATGGCAGTTATTTTCATCATTATATATTTTTCAAGTGGAATTTAAGAATTAGGAAATGAAAAAGGTTAAAAAAATTAAAATGACCACTGATACGGAGAAAGGCAATAAAAGTAACCCCCTTAGGTAGTTAAATTTTAAGATAGACTTTAAAGGAATATTTAATAAAACTAACCTATTACTTGATTTACTATCATCTTTGTATATAAGAAATAGTAATATTAAGAAGTAACCATAAAAATTAGGATACACGGAATCTAAAAATAGATATTCAGTGATTTTCTATAAAGAAAAGCAAGACCACTATGAATAACTGCAAACTATACAGTATTTAAGAAAGCAAAACAGAAGCAAAATTCAGAATGAACAAAATGGGTACCTGGCATAAAAACACTGAAGTTAATAAGTTAACTTTTCTTTCTGGCCAATTGCCAAAAGAAAAAAAAAAAAAAAAAAAGAACTTCCTAAAAGGAAGCAAGCCCTTGATAAAATTCTTTCCCTACTGTTCTACTTTATTTCGTATGAACACAAAACGTACACCAAGGAGTCTGCAGGTGGTCTTACTTCATATTTACATTAAAGACTCACCTTTCCTTGAGGCCCGACAATCTCACTTCATCCTCTACCTTTCTTTTTCCCCAGATTCCTTTTGGGTTTTCACTCCCTCCCCCTCACCACTGCATTATGTGGTTAGTCCTGCCATCTAGTGGAAGCACGAAATAATACAGTTTTCATAAATACCACTTAAAAGCAAATGAAAGCCTTCTGTTTTAATAAATATATATTGCTAATTAATAATTAATGGAAGAACTAGGGGGAAAAAGGCAGAAAAGCTGGGCCAATGGAGTACAAGAATGAGAAATCTTGGCTAAAAATCACCCTTCGCATTTTGGGGTAACACTGAAAGAAGGAAATGTTCATCACTGTCTTTCATGAATTTTTTTAATTCATGAAAAATTCAGGTAAGAACCTATAGCAAAGACTGCAACAAGTCAATTGTTCAGCATGGGCAAGATGGATGGCAGAGGCAGAAAAGCTGAGCCTTTGGTTTTCATTTTGGCTCAGCTACTTAATAGCTCTTAACTTCTCTAAGCTTCCATTTTCCCATCTGTAAAATGGGAGATTGCTAAACTCAAGAGCTTTAATAAGAACTGAACAGGTAACAGTGGTACTCAGTTCTTTAAAAAATAGCCACTTTTTAAAAGTAATCTCTACACCCAACATGACTTGAACTCATGACTCCGAGATCAAGAGTCTGATGCTCTACCAATTGACCCAGCCAGGTGCTCCCCAAACAGCCATTATTAATAAGAGAAATGAAATTTTGAAAATTGCAATCCCAACAATAAATAATCACAACAAGGAAAAATGAAAGCAATGTGTCTGCCCACAAATGTTTTTTAGTTGGTTCAGATTTGATTCTTTTTTTTTTTTTAAGCTTTATTTATTTTAGAGTGAGAGAATGAGAACACAAGCAGAGAAAAGGGCAGAGGGAGAGAGAGAATCCTCAAGCAGACTCCCCGCTAAGAACAGAGCCCAACACAGGGCTCAATACCAGGACCCTGAGATCACGACCTGAGCCAAAATCCAGAGTCAGCTGCTTAAACTGACCGAGCCACCTGGGCACCCCGGTTCGCTCAGATTTGTAAAGAGCATGTGTACAATTTAATTTACTTACAACAGGCAGTGCTTCCTGCCCACAGGTCCTGTCCCTGTGCTTTAATAAAAACACCTTTTTGCATAAAAAAAAATTAATAATAATTTATTTATAACATATACTCCATCAATTTTCCAAAGTGATCTAAGGCAAAGTATATAAAAATCTAAAAGAAGGGCAACCAAAAAACTATAGCAAAGCTTCTAAGAACGATTCAAGAAGGGACGCCTGGGTGGCTCAGTCTGTTAAGCATCTGCCTTCGGCTCAGGTCATGATCCCAGGGTCCTGGAATCGAGTCCCACATCAGGCTCTTTGCTCAGCAGGGAGCCTGCTTCTCCCTCTGCCTGCTGCTTGTGCTCTTTCCTCTCTCTCTCTCTGACAAATAAAGAAATAAAATCTTAAAAAAAAAAAATGGTGCAAGAAAAACTCAGATGAATAAATTATTTAAATTTGAAAAAAAAGGTTGTTGAGTATCAGAAGCGTTTATACCTCTAGGGACAAACTAAATTACTTTCTAGAGTTAGAAAAGAGCTGGCAAAAGTGATCACAAAATATTAAGCAGGATTAATATTAGCAACCTTTAAGAAATTACAGAGAACAATAATGCCAGCTTTTCAAAAAAGGGGAGAAAAAGTGATTTAAAATAGGTATTTTTAACATTGATCCCAGATAATGACAATAACTGTATACCGGATTTTAAGAAGGTGACTTGTGAACACACAGGAAAAGATACAGTCATTACATAAAGCATTAGGAACTAATGTAGTTCACTAAGAAGAAGTCATCTGTAAGACAACTTTACAAGGTCGTGAGAATAAAGTGATACATATAAAGTACCTAGTACATGCCTGGCACTTAGGATGACAATGATAATGAGATAATAGGACCTAGGAAGTCACTGAAGGTTTCCTTGGGAATAAACTTGATCTGAAACTTGCAAGAATGAAAGAAATAGGTAAATAAGAATGAAATCAGAAAAGATAATAGGAATGTGCAAAATATATTTTCAATAAACCACTTTTTTAATATAAAAAGGAGGGAGGAAACTGAGAGAGATAAAAAACAAAACAAAACAAAGAAACCAAGTTATAGGGGTTATAGTGTAAAAAGCCTTGCACATCAGCCTAAATTAACAGAAGTTTTTGAGTTCCAAGCGGATGTAACAATCTTGAAAATTTAACTTTTCAATTTTCTAAATTTAATGATGCCAATAATGACAGGAAATGCGTGTAAGCATTTTATAAAGCATAAAATGCTTTATAAATAGGTTGATACTGAAGTTTCTATAGCATCAAAAAAAAATAATGGTCTATGCAATATAGCATCCCTTAACCTCTCCCCTGCTAGTGGGGAATAAACAATAAATGAAAAGGGGGGAAAAAAGAAAGATCAAAAAGAAAAAGCTGTGTACCTACAGTGAAGTGGCAAAGTGTCACCAATGACAGTCCTAGATTGCCGACCTCAGCTACCCTGGGGATAATAAGTATTAAAATGCTTACCAATAAGAAGACTTTTCAGCCTTCTGTAGTCTTCTGTTACATCAAAATCATCACCAGCAAATATTAACATGGGTTTTGTTCCCTCGGGACATTTACTATTCTATGAAGCAGAAAAAAAAATTATAATAATTATCAATTCTAAACTGTTTATAAGCTGATTTTAAAGTAATCAATACTTATATACAGTGATTAGTTCTCATATTTTGACTGTCCTAAAACTATGTTTATGAATACTGATTAAAATCTAAAGACTTGGGTACCTACGTGCCTTAGTCAGTTAAGCATCTGCTTTTGGCTCGGGACATAATCCCAGGGGTCCTGGGATTGGGCTCCCTGCTCAGTGAGGAGTCTGCTTCTCCCTCTACCCCTCCCCCCTGCTCGTGATCTCTCTCTCTCTCTCTCTGTCTCTCAGATAAATAAATACAATCTTTAAAAAAAAATCTAAAGACTTAAGACTACAGTTGCAACTTTTAAACTATAGTTTTTTGTTTCATTCCTTCACATTTTCAAATTAATAAGTGGTCAAAGAATGATGCAAGCTACTTTCTAACATTATTCTATTCAAAGAATAAAATAAAAAGCTAAAATTGCTGTAAAACATACATAGCCCTTTAATAGCCAGAGTCTCAGAGTCTAAACCAAGTTAATTTCTTTGAATTATTTACTACACTGTGCCTTTCCTACTGTATCACATATACAGTATTTTTAGGGGCGCCTGAGTGGCTCAGTCTCTTAAGCGGATGCCTTCGGCACAGGTCATGATCCTGGGGTCCTGGGATCAAGCCCCATCCTGAGTCGGGCTCAGCAGGGAGTCTGCTTCTCCCTCTACCTCTGCCCCTCCCCACTTTTGGTGCACACGTGAGTGCTCTCTCACTTGCTCTCTCAAATAAATTTTTAAAGACTTTAATAAACAGTATTTTTAAATGAAAGCTAATCTAAACTACCAACTAAACATTCACATGGGAAGCAACAGAATTTCATACAAGCTACAGAAAGTATGAGCAAACCTTCCTCAGCATAACGAAGATCTTATTATAAAATCTTATGACCCTGAAAGTATTTTATCCAGTTTTGGATTTTTTTTATACAAAGAACGTGATGTGAATAATAAGAACCTTTAAAAGCCACAAAATAAAAAAGAAAAAATCTAATAAAAAAATTCTTTAACTGAAGGATTAATTTCTGAAGGCAAACAGGTGTTGGTCTGAGCTTTCCATTGATTCTAGCACCTCTACTCTGGTTCCAATCAAGGACTGCACAAATCTAGAAACAAACAAACGCACGCACAAGAAAACAAACATCCTCTGCCCTAGGACCAGAGGTCACCTGGTGCTTTCCTGTTCACCATGACCACTTTTGTTGACACTCTCTGCTTCCAAACTCTGAACCTTAATTGTCTGTACTTAGCAGGTGTGCCTAAGATCTGTCTGTGTGATCTAGGGCCTGAATGGACCTACAGACCCAGTGACTCTTCCACTTTCTGTCTGTACCGACCTGACACTGCTACTTCTACCCCTATGTTTATGGGGGCTGTTTAAGTATACAGAAGGTAGGAGAAAGTGATTAGACATCCTGATCACAATGCATCAATGCATAGTAATAAAAAAAAAAATCACCTTAAGTCATGACCCAGTATACACATCATAAAAATATAAATGAACGAGGGGGCGCCTGGGTGATTCAGTTGGTTAAGCGTTTGCCTTAGGTTCAGGTCATGATCCCAGGGTTCTGGGATCGAGCCCTGCATCAGGCTCCCTACTCAGTGGAGAGCCTGCTTTTCCCTCTCCCCTCTGCCCCTTGCCCCTGCTCGTGCTCTCTCTCTCTCTCACTTGCTCGCTCTAGCTCTATCTCAAATAAATAAAATCTTAAAAAAAATATATAACTGAACAAGTTATATGAAACAGTACTTAACATTTAGGTCACTGATATTTTCCACAATGTGAAAACCTGGAACTAGAAGAAACTGCAACAGATGAGCTTTATTTGAATAGTCTGAAAGGCACTAAAAATTAGAAAAACTATATATGTACTAGGATTATAGTACACTAAAAACATCATAATTATGTGACATCCTTGAGCTAACCTTCTGAATTGTTTTTATTTTAAAGATTTATTTATTTGAGAGAGAGAGAAAGAGGACGAGCTCAGGGAGGGGCAGAGGGAGAGAGAAACTTTAGCAGACTCTGCACTGAGCACGGAGCCCAATACGGGGCTCAATCTTATGACCCTGAGAGATCATGACCTGAGCTGAAACCAAGAGTTGGATGCTTAACCTACTATACCACCCAGGGGCCCCTGAATTAAGTTGTTTTTTTTTAAACAAAGGGGAAAAAGGGAAATAATTCCTATAAATCATACACAAACTCCCCAAATAAAATATCCCCAGGCACCTGCAATTTATCTTATCCTGCCTAAAATAAAAGCAACTAGCCTTAAATTTTAATCATCTCATTCACTAAGGCTTATTTTATATAAAATAACCATCCCTAGAAGTTTGGCCACATCTGAGAAAATAGTCCTAGAATAATCACTCAATTTCCTGGTAGAATTGAATCATCTGTTGCTTAAGAGTAAACAGAAGGATGAGGCTTGGCTTGGTGATAAAAGTAGGAAAGTGAGAAAAGAAATACCAGTGAAAAAGTCTTAAAAGAGGTAGATGTAAAAAGGAAATAAATATGAAGAGAAAGTATAACAAACATGCAATTCCAAAACAAACTAAAAATAGATTATAATGGAATAATGAGGTAAAAGTGAAGGTCTGGCTAATAGTCTATGTAGAGGGGGGCGCCTGGGTGGCTCAGTCAGTTGAGCATCTGCCTTCGGCTCAGGTCATGCTCTCAGGGTCCTGGGACTGAGCCCCACGTCCAGCTCCCTGCTTAGCGGAGAACCTGTTTCTCCCTCTTCCCCTCCTCACTGCTCATGTTCTTGCTCTCTCAAATAAATAAATTAATAAAAATTTTTTAAAAACTTAAAAAAAAAGTCTATGTAGGAACTGCCAATGTAAGCATCATCAATCGTCATCAATTAGTGACTTTTATAGTTATGGATATGCTCCATGAGTGAAAATTCAGTATTCAATTTCAATAGTTCTTGTTAAGAATGAGATCTGAAGAATCATCGAACTTTACATCAAAAACCAGGGATGTACTGTATGGTGACTAACATAATATAATAAAAAAATCATTAAAAAAAAAAAAAGAATGAGATCTGAAAATAACGTTTTTGTGGTCTGGCATAGAAGCTACACAGGCACAGAAGTATTCTTTTGTTTAGGAAGTGAAATGCAAAGAGTGGAGGGGTTGGCATGCTCGGATCAGCCAATGCTTACTCCCACTAACTGGTAGTAGCAGCAGCGGTGAAGGTGAAATGGGGATATGCTGCTCATCTCCGAGGATTCAGGCATTGCCCTGAAGACAAACTGTAATAAAATGATAGCTTCCACCACGATAAAGCACATTTTATACACATTCCCAAACACCTTCCAAAATATTATCTTCACTGATTAGCATTTTCACATATATTATCTCATTTGATATTGTTATACCTATTTATTTAATTTTTTTAAAGATTTATTATGTTTTTGAGAGGGGGGGAGCGAGAGCAGGGGGAGGAATAGAGGGAGAGGATCTCAAGCAGACTCCCCACTGAGCAAAGCCCAACAAGGCTTGATCTCACAATCCTCAGATCATGACCTGAGCAGAAATCAAGAGTCGGACGCTGACCAACTAAGCCACCCAGGCACCGCTGATATCGTTATACCTATTTAATACTTGATCGCAATGGAAAGTAAGGAAGTAACTGACTTGTCACGTCACAAGTCATCTAAATGGCCAACACAGGCCTTCAACCCAAATGTTTTGCCTCTAAATCCAATCTCAGGCCACTGTGCTACCTTGTACCCAAAGAAGCTGCTATAGCTAAGTCAGGAGTTCGTAAGAGCCTTTTTCAAACCCACAGAAAACTTGGAAGGCACATCCTCTTTTTAGGGGTGACTAGGAAAAGGAGTCATTACGTATTTTACAATTCTTTCAACTATACCATGACCTTCAAAGCACCATAAACTACGAACAATTATGTAACTTTCTATTACAAACTTCAATATGCATTCTTTCAATATTTGTTTATACCATTTACTATACATATGACTCCCAAGTCACCAATAAAATTCCTCTGGGCCTTGATCTCCAACTTACACAATAGGGAAAGTAATTTCAGCCTTACACAGGGTAGCCATGAAGTCTAAATAAAATAACTACTTGATGAAATATTTGATGGAACAGATTAAGCCAGAAGCAGAATTCTGAAGAAGCAGAAGCCCAATTTGGACCCAGGAACTAAATTAGGACAGTTTTCTTGCCTTTCTAAGACCACTTATTACTTTCTATTTTATAATCCCATTCAAACAAAGGAGACACAAAGATGCGAGTCCTGAAGCGAAGCACTGAACTAGCATTTTAGTGGCCGGCAGCCTAATACTGTAGGATCAGCTAAAGCATCCTAGGTTTAGGACAGGGTTCACTTTGAAAACTCTGGTGTTGGGATGCCTGCGTGGCTCAGTCGGTTAAGTGTCTGCCTTCAGCTCAGGTCATGATCCCAGGGTCCTGGCATTGAGTCCCACGTTGGGCTCCCCACTCAGCAGGGAGTCTGCTTCTCCCTCTGCCTCTCCCCCCATCCCTGCTTGTGCTCTATCACTCTCTCTCTCAAATAAGTAAAATCTTAAAAAAAAAAAAAAAAGGAAAGAAAGAAAACTCTGGTATTTCTGAGGTCCCATAACATAGGTGCTGTGACAATTCAGAGGGAGAGGACAGCATTTAAACTATGGGCCCAGACAAGAGTTAATAATCGCTCTGAAGTCTAAGTGCCAGAAGATCCACATATGTGTTATATGCTGTAACTATATACTTCTTTTTAAAGTAAAGATAAAATTAAGTTTGCTTTTATCTCAGAGTACGCTAGGATAAAGTTCTTTCCTATTTAAGCTACAAAACTGTAACAGTACTCTTCACCACAAGATGTCACTATTGCCTAAGAGCAATATTACAAAATGCCTTTCATTTTTAGGCTTAGTAGCTTACCTTAATATCTTTTAGAGAGACAAACTTCTCGATACCTAATTCAATCATATCCAGCACATGGTAGTCATACATACGACCTAGAAGGAAAATACATTTTCTTTTAAGCATTTATTTTTTCCCAAACAGCCACTTTATATGTACCCACTAAATCTGCATGTTCAAAATGTTAAGTCTCTGCCTCTTTTTTCCCCTCATATCCCACCAAACATGTTCCCTCTTTCTTAAACTTTCAACTCTACCTAGAATAGACTGTTGCAATGTTGGCCCTGAAAGAATCTTGGAAATTATTTAGCCAAACTCCCTTATTTTATGTAAGAGTAAATAAAGACCCACAGAAGGAAAAGGGCTTGCCTACACCAGTGACCATGCCAGACCAAGTGCAATACTTACCAGGGAAGGGTTAATTTATGTGGGAAGGTACGCTACTTCGTGTTTTTTCTCTAACACTTGTAAGGTAAATATATTTTATATTAAGAAAATATCTGCAACTTTAGGTAAAGTAATATTTACGTGCCTAATTGTTTACCTGCAGTCTGGTAGATAAAAAGTTTTATTCAAAGTCACGAGGAAAATTTTTTTAAAATGAGCTTAGAGCTTACTTGTTACTCCTGAATCCTAAACACCATCAATTAATCTCAGTCACAAAACTGACTCTGTAAATAACAATATTAGAAAGTAAATGATAGGGACACCTGGGTGGCTCATTTGGTTAAGCATCTGCCTTTGGCTTGGGTCATGATCCCAGAGTCCCAGGATGGAGCCCCACATCAGGGTCCCTGCTCAGCGGGGAGGAGTCTGCTTCTCCCACTCTCTTTGCCACTACCCCTGGCTCCTTCTCTCTCTTTCTCGCTCACCCTCTCACTCAAATAAATAAATAAAAATAATAATAAATACTTTCTTTTAAAAAAGAAAGTAAATGATATTTACCGATTACTAGATTATTTGGCCGCTTCTTATTATGGGAGCCAAACATAAATAAAGAACAATCTGACTTCTTTGAAAAGAATTCCTGTAAAACCAAAAAAACTCTAATTAATGCATTAATAAAAGAACTTTAAGAACTGTACTTCCGAACTTTAAAAAAAAGTAATGAATACTTAATGAACTAGATAGGAATAAGAGGAAAGGGACTTTATTTCTAGCTTTTTACTTCCATTTTTCTGATTTGGGGTACCTCGGGAAAAGAAATAAGTTCAAGACTAAAAATATGTTGAAAAGTTTAGATTAATAAATAAAATGAGACTATTTATTCTCAGCTGTGCAGTTTTGGAACAGCACACTAAGTATTTCATTTGCTGAACAAATGTCTTTACTCATTAGACATTACTGCTACCATCAATGGTACATCTTACTATGCATTTAAAATACACATGAATAGGGGCACCTGGGTGGCTCAGTCAGTTAACTACAACTGTTTTTTTTTTTTTTAAGACTCATTTATTTATTTGAGAGGGAGAGAGAGCGCACACGCGCAAAAGCAGGGGGCAGAGGCAGAAGGAGAGGGAGAAACAGACTTCCTGATAAGAGCAGAGCCCAACTCAGGACTCAATCCCAGGACCCCGAGATCATGACCTGAGCCAAAGGCAGCAGCCACTTAACCAACTGAGCCACCCAGGAGCCCCTAGGCCTCCAACTCTTGATTTCAGCTCAGGTCGTGATCTCGTGGTTGTGGGATCAAGCCCAATGTTGAGCTCCGTGCTCTGCAGACCGTAGGCATGGAGCCTACTTTAAAAAAAATAAAATAAAATAAAGTTCATTAAGTGTCCAAATAAATTTCAAATAAATGAAACGCTTTCTTAAAATTGTTTTTCAAGATTTATTTACTTGACAGAGAGAGAAAGAGAACGCACGAGCAGGGGGAGCGGCAGGCAGAGGGAGAGGGAGAAGCAGGCTCCCCACGGAGCAGGGAGGCTGACGTGGGGCTTGATCCCAGCACCCTGGGATCATGACCTGAGCCGAAGGCAGATGCTTAACTGACTGAGCCACCCAGGCGCCCCAAAATATTGTTTCTTTTACATTCTCTTACTATGACTAACACCCCAAAGCTATCCACGAACTACCTTTCACATACATGTATAGTACTCATCTCTGTTGTTCTTCTCCATAAAAGTCCACTTCTTATTAAAATTCTAGAGCAAGCATAATCAAATTATCTGCAAAAGGCCAGACAGTAAATATTTTTAGGCCTCTTATATGCTTTTATAAAGAAACCCTTTAAAAATACAAAAACCATTCTTAGTTTACGGGTCTCACAGAAACAGGGATCTGACCTACAGAAGGGATATTTGCCAACTCTTGTTCTAAAGCACAGTTCCAAAACCGTAGTAGAAGAAATGTGCTGGGGGAAAAAGTGCTCCTGGAGGGATACGTGGTCAGGAGAAGGAATTCAACCACATTTCCAACATGACCACTGTTTCCACAGCCATTTTGAGCTCTAGTAGTGTGAGGTTTTCTACACTCAGTGAAATATCTATCTCTGGAGGTGGGATATCAAAGAGAGGAAAGTCACAATTTCAAGTGTAAGAAAAACCGTCATATCAAAACAGGATTGAAAAAGAAGTACAGAGGGGCGCCTGGGTGGTTCAGTCGGTTAAGCGTCTGCCTTCAGCTCAGGTCATGATCTCAGGGGTCCTAGGATGGAGCCCTGCATCGGACTCTCTGCCCAGCGGGGAGCCTGCTTCTCCCTCACCCTCTGCCTGCTGCCCCCCCCTTGCTTGTGCTCTCTATCAAATGAATAAATAAAAGCTTGAAAAAAAAAAAAAGTACAGAATGCTACAGAGTCTACATCACAACACTGCTGCAAGTGGTCACTCAGCTACAAGCATCATGGTGCCAAAACGAAGCAAGCCCTTGATAAGCGGTATATGAAGAGACAGAATTTTGGGTTAGAGCCCTTATTTTCAATTTCACAATCTCTTAAACAGATGACTGGGAAAAACCCAAGACTATAATGAAAGTAATTTTGCAAAAAACTGAACATTGGGGTACCTAGGTGGCTCAGTCAGTTGAGTGTCTGCCTTCTGCTCAGGTCATGATCCCAAGGTGCTGGGATCAAGGCCAGCATCAGGCTCCTTGCTCAGTGGGGAGTCTGCTTCTCCCTCTGCCCCTCCCCCTGCTCATGCCCTCTCTCTCTCAAATGAATAAAATCTTTAACAACAAATTTTTTTAAACCCTGAATATTGATTTTTCTTAATGTTATAATTTTCAATGCAGTTAGTTGCTACATTAGGAGAAGATGTTTAATTTTAGTCTTCTAATTAATTACTAAGATTCTATTCCAAAGTTCGTTCTTTCATTTTTTTTTTATTTTTTTATTTTTTAAAGAGTTTATTTATTTATTTGACAGAGATAGAGACAGCCAGCGAGAGAGGGAACACAAGCAGGGGGAGTGGGAGAGGAAGAAGCAGGCTCAGAGCGGAGGAGCCTGATGTGGGGCTCGATCCCATAATGTCAGGATCATGCCCTGAGCCGAAGGCAGACGCTCAACCACTGTGCCACCCAGGCACCCCCAAAGTTTTCTTTTAAATTCACTAACTAGGGGTGCCTGGGTGGCTTAGTCAGTTAAGCCTCCGAGTATTGATTTCAGCTCAGATCATGATCTCGGGGTTCTGGGATCAAGCCCCATGTCAGGCTCCGCGCACTCAGCAGGGAGTCTGCTTGAGGATTCTCTCCCTCTCCCTCTGCTCTTCCCCACTGCTCATGTGCACGTGCCATGAGTGTTCTCTTTCACTCTCTAAAATAAATAAATCTTTAAAAAACAAATAAATTCACTAACTAAAAGGAAAAACAAGTAATGGTGTTCCCCTCAAGAGAACATAATCCCATTCCAATTTTTTTCAGTATCTTTTAATCTTTTTTTTTTTCTAAAGTAGCTTTACACCCAATATGGGTCTTGAACTCACATCCAGAGATCAAGAGTCACATGCTCTACTGACTGAGCCAGACAGGCGTCCCCCATTCTGACTTTTTTTAAGTCAATGTAGTTTAAACCACTTATTCTCTTAAGATTTTCTTTAGAAAGAAAGCAATACCACCACATACCCAAAGTCCATTCATCATTCACCATTTACTATATACCATCCTTTATCTTCCGATTTCATTCACTAGCTTTTTTCATTTAGTTTGGTTGCCAATACATTCAAATAGGAATTTGATTAGTGAAGCAACTGACAATTATTAGCAATAATTCAGGTAGCATTCCTTGTTCTAAAAATATCCAAAGAAAGTCAGATTTTTAAAAATCAAACTTGCTTTATAAAAATAGACCTATTAACAAGCTTCCTTTTGAAAATCCATTAATTAGACACATAAAATATAATTCAACTTTTAAAAATTCTGTTGATATACTTGTAAGCAGTGAATAATACTGGTCATTGTGAAATGTAAGATCTACAGTCATATTTTTGAAAGTATAAAATCTTATTTCAAAATAATAACTGTCTTATTTCCCCTCCACTTCACATTAAAATTCCCTCACATAGGATGATTTCTAATTCAGAAACATCACAAATTAGGAGTACTAAAGGAGTAGTAATTAGTCTGAATAATCATTTACATGCTCTCTTAAATCAGAAAGATTCTTGGGGTGCCTGAGTGGCACAGTCAGTTAAGTGACCAACTCTGTTGCAGCTCAGGTAGTGATCTCAGGTTCCTAGTATTGAGCCCCACGTTGGGCTCCACACTCAGCATGGAGTCAGCTTGAGATTTCTCTCTTCCTCTCCCTTTGCTCCTCCCCTGCCCGCATGCACACTCTCTCTTTAAAATAAATAAATTAAAAAAAAAAAAAAAGATTCTTGTACTCACCAATGATGTCTGATCCTCAAATGGTCTTGTAATGTTTTTCCTAAGAATATTTTTAAAAGGTGACCTTAATTTTCATAATCTTAATAGCAATTCACCCATAACAAGTAATATATTAAAGAAAATTTTACATTCAAATAATCAAAAATAAAGCTGGAGGGATATTCATTCATTCAAATATGTATTTAGTGCTTATTATGTGCCAGGCACTGTTGTAAGAACTAAGGATCCTAGAAAACAAACAAAATCCTTGCTTTCATGGAGCCTACGTTCTAGTGGAATAATAAAAATTTTTAAAATAACTGTAGTGGCAAAAATAAAACAAGGTAGGGGCGCCTGGGTGGCACAGCGGTTAAGCGTCTGCCTTTGGCTCAGGGCGTGATCCTGGCATTATGGGATCAAGCCCCACATCAGGCTCCTCTGCTATGAGCCTGCTTCTTCCTCTCCCACTCCCCCTGCTTGTGTTCCCTCCCTCGCTGGCTGTCTCTATCTCTGTCAAATAAATAAATAAAATCTTTAAAAAAATAAAAAAAATAAAATAAAATAAAAATAAAACAAGGTATTCTATTAGCATGAAGAGTAGAAAATCACTATTTGAGCTAAGACCTGATAGATAAGGAATAAGCCATTGAAAAGTTTTGAGGCTAAGAGTATTCTAGGAAGAAGGAACAGAATAAGCAAAGATCCTGAGATGGGAACAAGCTTAGACTATTCAAGAAATGGAAAGAAAGCAAGTGTCACTGAAGCTTAGTGTGCAAAGGGAAAATGGTGGGGCATGAGGTCAAAGATGAAGACATGGCCCAGATTATGTAGGGCCTTGTTGATCAAGGTAAGGAATGTAGGTATTAATAGAGTAACGGGAAGCACTGAAGAGTTTCAGGCAGAAGCGATAAGATCGGACTCAAATTTTCTTTTTGAAGGACTGTTCTATCCACTATGTGAGAACGCAGTGTAGTATGGCAAGACTGAAAAGAGCTTGTAATAAGCTATTGCAGTAATCCAGAAGGGAAAGAAAAAAATGGTGCACTAGACCAGGAACATTAGTAGTAGAGCTGGAGAAGCAGTAGGTAAAATATGCTATCTTTCATGCAAAAGGGAAAGAAATACAAATAAATATTTTTCTTTGTTGAAATATGCATAGACAAGTTCTGGTAAAGTATGTAAGAAATTAATGAGAGGTGGCTGTTCTGTAAAGAGTGTTTATATTTTCACTTAAAATTTGACTTCTAACTATGTAAATGAAGTTTCTATACAACAGTACATAATTTTTATGAAGCAAAATCTATATACAACATAATATCGATTTTGCTTAAAGAATAAAATGGACTCCTGGGTGCCTCAGTTGAGCAGCCAACTCTTGATTTCAGTTCAGGTCATGATCTCAAGGTCCTCGGATTAAGCCCCACCTTGGGCTCTGTGCTGAGCGGGGAGTCTGCTTGAGGATTTGCTCTCTCTCCCTCTGCACCCCCCGCCCCGTTTGCACAAGTGCGCTCTCTCCCTCTCTCTCAAATAAATAAACCTTAAAAAAAGAGAGAGAGAATAAGATAAATATACAGATATGAAAATATCTGTACAGATGTGAAAATGGGTGCAAGGGAGTGGGAAATACAGCTTCCAGTTATGGAATCAGTAAGTTACAGGAAAAAAAGATACAGTATAAGGAATACAGTCAACATCGTAACAGTGACAGATGATATAGCTACACTTGTAGTGACCACAGCATAATGTATAGACTTGTCAAATCACTATGTTTTACACTTGAAACTAATGTAACACTGTGTGTCAACTATACTCAAATAAAAGAAAAGAAATATACAGGGAAAAAAATATGTCAGAATGTACATAGTGCTATGGGTGACTATTTATTCCATTTTCCCAATTATCTAAGAGAAAAAAAGAGTATTATTTTTAATGATGCAAGGCAAACAAACCAAGAAAAATTATTACAGCATTTATGATTAACAGCTAACTGTAATTCACAAGTAAGCAAATATGACCTGTTGGAAACATAGAAAATGCAAATTAGACAAAGTATGATTTTCACTTCTTTTTTTTTTTTTTTTTAAAGATTTTATTTATTTATTCGACAGAGATAGAGACAGCCAGTGAGAGAGGGAACACAAGCAGGGGGAGTGGGAGAGGAAGAAGCAGGCTCATGGCAGAGGAGCCTGATGTGGGGCTCGATCCCATAACACCTGGATCACGCCCTGAGCCGAAGGCAGACGCTTAACCGCTGTGCCACCCAGGTGCCCCTGATTTTCACTTCTTAGCTTAAAAATATAAACCAAAAATAGATAATGGCCCATGGAACTTGTATATGACACTCTGCCAAAAGGGCCATCTTTTCAAAAAGCAATATAATTAATATGCCTACCAGGCATGAAGCTATAGAACTAATTCAAAAGGATAACTCATTTGTATAAAAATGGCCATTTTAGCATTATTTATAAGAACAGCAAAAAAGAAAAACCTAAATTTCCTCAAATTAAGTAAAGTTACAAGCAAATTTTAGTATAACCATTTAGTAGGTATTATACTAGCAATGAAAATAATACCTAAGGGATCGCCTATCAATAGAAGAATGTTTACAATATAAATGAAAAAGGCTTGATATAAAATTTAATGTATGGGGGCGCCTGGGTGGCTCAGTCGTTAGGCATCTGCCTTCAGCTCAGGGTGTGATCCCGGCACTATGGAAGCCTGCTTCTTCCTCTCCCACTCCCCCTGCTTGTGTTCCCTATCTGGCTGGCTGTCTCTCTGCCAAATAAATAAATAAAATCTTTTAATAAATAAATAAATAAATAAATAAATAAATAAATAAATAAATAAATAAATAAATAAAATTTAATGTATGGCAACAACACAGATAAACTTCAGGCATTTTGTTAATGAAAGAAAATAGACTCCAGGGGCTACCTGTTGCATGAGTCCATTTATGGGACATTCAGAAAAAGGAAAAACTATAAGGATGGAAAACAGTTCATTGATTAAAGGGGTGGGGAGGAGGACTACAAGAGCACACTGCACAAAGAAATTTTCAGGATGATGGAACCACTTTGTGTATCATGAACTGCAGCGGCAGACACAGTTCAATGCATTTTTCAAATCCCATAAAACTGTACACCACGAAGGGTAAATTTTACATACGTAAATTAAAACAACCACCAAGATGTGGAGAAAAACCCAAACAGAATACAAGCTGTAATAAACGACTCTAATTGTGGTTTAAAATAACACAATCACATTAAAGAGGCAGAAAACACTTAACCTATGTTATACTAGAAAACAGTATTTGAACTGGATACTCTAAAGCTAAAGACACAAAGAACTATGCACACATTCTATACTCTAGTTAATTTGTTTCTTAAAGGGTTAGAAATTCTGAAACTATGTATGTACTAGAAGTATACAAACGAATAAATATGTATATGATCAATAATGAAAGCCAGGTTTCTTACTGTCAGAAGAAAAAAGTTACAAGTAAGGAAAGAAGAAAGGCTGGAATGAAGTCTGTGGCACTGGGTTGGAACTAGAGGTATTAGTATGAACACGTGATTTTTTATGAAGTACTGATATAAACTCAGAGTTTTAAAAATTCATAAGTATAAATTTAGATGTGCATGTATGCACAGGTTAATATGCATAATACATATTTTCAAGCTCTGTCTGAGGGGATCTAGAAACAATGACACTCCCATAGCAACAGAGCATACTTAGTGCCCAGATCTTCGTTTCTAAATTATCAGTCTCTGATATATGGAAACAGGGCTCCATAGAGAAGGGGTTGATTCCAGGGCTGTTGCAAGGAAAAATAAAAGATGAGTGTGGAGCAACTTGTGACACCAGAAAAGAAGTACTCAAACACAAGGAGCATGTTGAAAAAGCACAGGTGCCAACCTAAAAGAGATCCCAATGGCCAAAGGGAGAATTTGAGCAACAGAAAAATGACAGCACTGGATTATAACTCCAAAGAATATAATAAATACCTGTAAGGCCACACTAATACAAATGAGTAATTCAACAGAAGAGAAGATAGAGATTTTCCTTACAAAATTCCAATTAGTAAATGTATAAGGAACGAGGGAGATAGAAAACCACCATTAGAACACCAGAGTAATCACCTCTGTAGACAAGATCCACTGATGGATGCTAAAATGAGTAAGAGAAAGTGTGAGGAGAAAGAGGATTATTTGCATAGTCTTTGCAGAGTCTCAAAGTATTTCCTCCAATCATTTACTAATTACAAAGGGAAAAATAGTAAATTTATAGTGGAGAAACCAAGCAGACACCACTTTAACTGAGGTTAATGCTACCAGCCTAACACATCCTGTATTCTTGCCAAAAATGCATAAGGCTCAATCTATTCATGAGAAACTTTAGGCAAATCCAAACTGAGGGACATTTTACAAAATAATTAACAAGTACTCATCAAAAGTGTGAAAGCCATCGAAAAAGGAAAGACTGGGGAACTGTCACAAATGGGAGAGTAAGGAGACACGTAACTAAATGCAACGTAGGATCCTGGAAGAGAAAAAGGATATTACTGGAAAAATTGGTAAAACCGAATCAAGTCTACAGTTAACATTATTGTACCAATGTTAATTTCTTACTTTTGGTAACTATGGTTATGTAAGACGCAACATTAAGAGAAGCTGGATAGTTATGAGAACTCCACTAATTTCTGCAAGCTTTTCTGTAAGTCCATAATTATTTCAAAATAATATATATATGCTAAGATTATAACTACGTAAGTATTCAATAAAATTAGAACACAAACTGGAAAGAAATAAATTTTAAAAATACTAATAGCTATATGTAAGGGACTGGCATGTTTTTTAAACAAAATACTTTTCTAAATCTCCCATAAAGTAATTGTTAACTTTTACAACAGAACAATATAAGTTAAAATAAAATAAGTCATTACTTACTTTTTATACAGAACGCCATACGGTTTTTTCAGTGCATACTGTAAAACATAATTTATAGCTTTCAAAACAAATTACATTTTGAAAAGCGAAGTAAAAATTAAATTGCATTGTATCAGTCGTTATATAAGATTACGTGGTCCCTAAATCCTATTCTGATGTCTTCTGCTTGGCTCCCTTTTAATCACTTATATAAACCTAAACATAAGCTTAATATCCTAATTTAGACTGGACTTCCTTAATCTAAAGTTCCTATGACCTTTCAAAAATCTATCCAACTTAAATGATTCCTTTCATTTCTTTCAATTCTACATATTCCATTCTTTCCAGGCAAACTATTTGAGAGTAGAAAAAAAAGCAAAAGAAAACTTAAAAAAAATTAATCCTGTCAGGAAAGGGTGACAAAGTTGAAATGTTGTCTGGAGATGAGAGAACAGAGAGAGTCCCAGTAATGACAATAAGAATACTAGTTCGGAGTTAAAACACAGACCTTTAAAAAATTCCTGTCATCCAACCCTCTTTTCATTTTTTTCTTACTTCTTTCCCCTCATACACTAATAATCACTTATTACCTGTATGGTAGAGTTCTGCTCTACCATAAGGAATAACAAAGTTCTAAGGCATTCCCTTGCATTAGGGAAAGGGGTCAATGAGGGAAACAATGAAAATAAAAATGATCATTCATCAACAATCAGAGCGGATAACAAAGGAAATTCAGCAGTAAAACCTATCTTTTTAAGTACTAAAACTTTTCTTTTTCTTTAAGTTTATTTGTTTCAGTAATCTCTATAGCCAACGTCGGGCTCAAACTCACAACCCCAAGATCAAGAGTCAAACGCTCTTCCGACACAGCCAGCCGGGCAGGATTCGGTACTAAAACTTTTGATGATTCTTGACCAAATGTTTCCCCGCCTTGGTGTAATGCACATTACCACAGTGACAACTCAAGAATCATCAATATGAATGTTAACTACCGCAATAATCTGTAATATTGTGCTATTCTTAGAGCTTACTTAAATATAGGGCCAGTACCCTACCAACACAATGACACTGAGACAAAATGGATGAGCATGTATTAGACACTGAGATACCTGAACTATTGTGTTTAACAAGCATAGAGAGTTTAGTAGAGTTTAAAAAGCTATTCAATTACTTAGTTGATTTAACTCAAAGAATCTATCTGCTGTATTCAAGGCTTAAATATTCAACCACCAAATAGGTATCTCCATAGACTCTGCCTTTCAATCACCGATTAAACATTTACTGAGCATCTACTATGTGCCACACACTGGGCTAAACATCAGGCTAAAGAGGTAGAAAAAAACAAAGTTTTTATCTTCATCACTTATATTACAGGTCCTGAACTGAACATATCACTTCTCTCTCCAAACCTGCTCCACCTGGTATACTCTCAAACTGGCATTATCACTCATCAAGAATCCAACCCAGAAACCATGCCCAAACTCTTCTACCCTCAACATCTAGGCTCTGATCATCTCTCATTTTCACTGGCACTAACACACTCCACATACTCGTTACCTGCCTGACAGCAATGGCTGAATTGGTTTCCTACATTTGCTCTCAATTTTCTCTGGTCAATCGATTAAAAGGGCTAATGACATCTGCCACCTCCAATCTTTCAATGGTTCCTTCGAGCTTTCAGAACAAAGCTCAAACTCCATGTTACTATCTGATCCCTGTCTATTCTTCTAGTTCCATCGAGCCCACTTTCCTTTTAGCCATCCCCAATTATTTGCAGGTCCCCAAATGCATCATGCTCCTTCACATTCCCTTTTGCACAAGTATTTTCCTCAGCCTCGGAAGACTTCTTCCTCCTCTTCCTCTCCTCCTACTTGCTCTAACTCCTCCTTCAAAATGAAGTTTAGGTGTCTCCTCTGGGAAGCCCACCCTGTGTGTGGCTACCCTTATGGGATTTTAACCTTGCTTTCCATCCTACCCTGTACATGCCTCCAGCACAGCACTTAATTCACAATGCTGTAATTTCTTACTTGCCTGTCTCCTTCATTAAGCTCACTGAAGGGACAGATGTGTCTTATATAACTATCAATCCTCAACACCTAGCACAGTACTTGGTATTGCTAAAGGAATAAACAATAATATATAGTTATTTCACTTTACC
This sequence comes from Ursus maritimus, assembly GCF_017311325.1. Lineage (NCBI taxonomy): Eukaryota > Metazoa > Chordata > Mammalia > Carnivora > Ursidae > Ursus > Ursus maritimus. Next base: position 21,646,898 of record NW_024423675.1, on the reverse strand, counting down.
AACTAGATACGTTCCTTAAATGTGAGTAAATCAAATTCTAGTAACTGAAATCAGTTGAAATTTACTAAGGGAACTATAGTAGTTGCTTTAAGGAAAACCAGTGGTTAGTGTCTTGCCAAGGCAAATAACCTCCAACTTGAGCCTTTCTCTAAAGCTAGCAGTTCTTAAGGCAAGGCAAACTTATCCATGTATTTCTCCAGCAGCCTAAACTAGTATGCTGAAAATTTCCTAAAATAATTTCAATACCATTTGAAAAGTAAGTGTGCAGGGGCGTGTGGCTGGCTCAGTCGGTAGAGCGTGCAACTTTTGATCTCAGAGTTTTAAGTTCAAGCCCCACGGTGGGTGTAGAAATTACTTAAAAATACAATCTTTTTAAAAAATTAAAAAATAAGTGTATATAGGGGTGCCTGGGTGGCTCAGTCATTAATCGTCTGCCTTCGGCTCAGGGCGTGATCCCAGGGTCCTGGGATTGAGCCACGCATCGGGCTCCCTGCTCTGCGGGAAGCCTGCTTCTCCCTCTCCCACTCCCCTTGCTGGAGTTCCCTCTCTTGCTGTGTCTCTCCGTCCAATAAATAAATAAAATCTTTAAAAAAAAAAAAAAAGTGTATATAGATACATACCACATCTTTAAGTACTTGTGTCACCATTGAATTTGCGTTTCCCCCTTTAATCAGCATAGCATTTTTAATATTTTCACTGAGCTTCGGTTCTCTCTTCTCGAGGAATCTCTTGGCTCTTTTCGTTTTGGGCTTTCTGTTCAGAAAATCACAATTCATAACAACTTAAAACGTTTTCCTCATAATACAAAACAATGACTTGACTAACGTGCAAATTCTTAAAACCCAACAGATATTACATAACATTTATCAGTTAGGATTCCACTACTAAAACAAAATCTCACTTTTTAGGGACATAATAGTAAAAGGTATTGTTATTACTATGAAGTGTTAATTTTATTAGCTTTTGATTTTTTAAAAAGGCTTTTTCATTTTTTTATATCCCCAGCATTCTTTTATTACTGCTTTTTTCTAAACCTTTATTAAGAAAAAAAAAAAAAGACTCAATGAATACTATTGCTATTTTTACTCCATTATTTTTTCTTCAGTCTAAAGCAAACAGTACTCTTACCCTAACACAAAGAATTGCAAACCAACTAGTGATCAATCTGTGGGCAGTTACTAAACACAGAGAGGCTACTCACTGCCTATCTTTCATCCAGGTTTAAGACCACAATGCCTACCAGGAAGTATACACTATCCAACATCACAGCTGAGAAAGTCAAATATTATTGCCACCAAAGGGGGATAATAATGACAATTTTATAGAGTCACTCTATTAAGGCTTATCTTCACCCAGATCCCACAACACAGGTAAAAGTATTATCTTCATTTTACAGACGAGGCAACTGAGGCCAGGGAGGTAATGTGGCCAAGGTCACACAACTTACACAACTAGGCCAATCTTCAAAATGAGCTAGATTTAAAAACTCATCTAGACTAATCACTCTGCAAAATATGAAGGGAAAACAAATTCGTTATTCTGATTTTATGATGTGACAGGAGGAGTAGAATGTTTTTATATATTTCTGTTCAGAAAAAGGGCTTCACTTCTGCTTTTACTATATCTTGCTTTTCCAACAGTTCTCTGCCATCTACTGAAAGAATTCCTCCTCTCTTAAGTAACTATGACCCTCCATCCCCTTTCAGTCCTACGGGCATTCTGGGCAGGAAAATGCTCAGAATATACACACACTCAATTTATCACACAGAGTTTACAAATTCTCCATCTACTGAAAGAATTCCTCCTCTCTTAAGTAACTATGACCCTCCATCCCCTTTCAGTCCTATGGGCACTCTGGGCAGGAAAATGCTCAGAATAAACACACTCAATTTATCACACAGAGTTTACAAATTCTCCAGATAAAATGTCAAGCAATATAAAGCTTCCAATCATTTATTGTTTGATAAAGATACACGTTTATTAAACCAAATCAAGAAATACTTAGCATGTCTAAACTAAAAAAAAAAAAAAAAGTTCTCTATACTATTTAGTTCATGTGGTTTGTTACTTCTGGCTAGCCAGCAACTAATGCAAATAACATCTTGTACGTTTTATCAGCTGTTTGTCCCCCAATCAGATCGTAGTCTTACTCATCTTTGCCGTCCCGATACCTGTAGGAATATACTGCAGATCTGCAAAAATCGCTGAATTAATGACTGAAAGAAGAACTTGTTTTGATTGCCTGTTAACCCAAGCAAATCTCAAGAAATAACAGAACTATTTAGGAGACCAACAAATATTTTCTGAACGCATTTAAAACAAACATCAACTCAAGAAGAGAAAGAAAAAGCTAGCCATAATCAACATTTCTACGTGCTGTAGCAAAAGCTGTACATACATTCTCGCCAATAATCCTCACAGCTCTTTGAAGTATGATTATTACGAACGCTATTTTACAAAGTAAACTGAGGTTTAGGGGGATTATATGGCCCGAAGTCACAAAGCTTTGCGAACGCGCCGGGACTGTCACCTACATCTGTCAGATTCCGAGGCCTTGTGCTGGTGACTACTCATTACCTCACACTTCTTGGAAGCCCAGGACGTTTCTAACTGGCCAAGATAAAAGCAGCCAACATCTCCGTGCTACCGCCTGGCAGCTCCCATTAGTGGGCTTCCTGGGTCTCCGTCTCCCGGCGAGCAGCACCACCAACGGAGGGAGACCCGGGCTAGTGGCTAGATCCGCCCACCGCAGGCCCAACTGGCAGAGTGGGAGGCACGAGCGGCGGAACGGATACTTTTTCACTCCTTCCCACCACAGGAATCCCACTCTCCAACGTCCCCCAGAGAAAGGACCCAGCGCGCTTACACAACGCGATCCAAAGCGTCCATGGCTACCGCAACACGAACCGGGAACGCACGTGCACCGCGCAGTTCCGCGAGATAGGCCAGTGCCCGGAACAGGCGGAACCGGAACTTGCGCGTGACGCCACTTCCTGAAACCACCCGGTCGTAGATGCCTAGACTACTAACGCGTTCCCTTGGTTACAGATTTTTGCCTTGTCTCTTAGACGGAAATGAACACTCTAGGTAACACCGCCTGTAGCTGCTTGATGTACACGCCTGTGTGTATACACGGAATAAGATATTCAAGGACCAGATGTTATTCTTCTGGGAATCTCCCAGAATGTTAAAAAGGTTGACAACATGGTAGGTATTCACGTAGTGGCTAAAAATATCAATGTGAAATGTGCACTGCTGACTGAACTGTAAGATCAGTGAGGCAGAATTTAAAACTACCACAGTGCCTCGCTCATAAAAGGTGTGCAGAAAATAACACTGCTGACCCCCATTCCCCCCCCAATTTTTAAATTGCCATATACTTCATATACCATAAATTTAACCCCTGTAAAGTGTACATGTCAGTGGTTTCTTAGTATATTCGCAAAGGTACAACTATCACCACTATCTAATTTCAGAACATCTTTATCACCCACCCTCTCAGCCCAGTAGTAATTTTCCTTACTTGTCAACCTCTGGCAACCACTAATCTATGTCTCCATAGATACGTCTATTCTGAACATAACATAAAATTGGATTCATGCAATATGTGCCCTTTCTGTCTGGCTTCTTTCACTATGTTCATACATGTTCATGTTTAAGGTTCAAACGTATAGCATATATCAGTACTTCAGTACATTCATTTCTTTTTTCTTTTTCTTTTCTTTTTTTTTTTTTTTGAGAAAGAAAGAGAATGAGCAGAGGGCAGAGGCAGAGAGAGAAGCAGACTCCCACTAAGCAGGGAGCCCAATGCGGGACTCTATCCCAGGACCCTGAGGTCATGACCTGAGCTGAAGGCAGCCACTTAACTGACTGAGCCATCCAGGCATCCCTGAAATCAGTTTTGCAGATCTAAAATTAAGATGTCACAGTAACATGCTTTTTATATGAACAAATAAGGATCATTTACTTAATATCATATAGCTACATCTTTCTCTTAGATTATCTTTTTTCTCATGAAAGTAAAACATTTCCAATGCCCCATCTTGATACTTCTGGTGTTTGTAGTGTTGAAATGTTTTGCAAATATACACCAATGACATAGACTACTCCTTCCTTGTGGGAAATTTATGTTCTTATAAGTTTACCATGAAAGTAAAACACTTGAAATGCTATATGTACTATATTTCCTGAATTTTCTGTATTTAATGTCAATGACTTAATCTCAATCAATACTATAATCATATTTTAATAACTAGAGTTTGTTGTGCTTTACATTGGGCAAGAAAAATTTGATTTTCAATGATAGTATTTTCACCTATGTAACAAATTTTTTCTAAACCCTTATTTGTGAATCCTACCCAATCTTAACATTACCAATTATGTACAGAGTGACTGCACAACTGTACTTTCTTAAAAGAAAAAAGGAAAACTTAAAACAAGTTTTTTTGTCTTCCAAAGAAATGAAATAAACATGTCAGTAGGGCTGCATTCCCCCTGGAAGCTCCAGGGGAGAATGTTTCCTTGCCTTTTCCAACTTCTAGAAGCTATCTGCATTCCTTGGTAGTCCTCCATATTCAAAAGGCATCACTTGAACTTCTGTTTCTATTGTCACACCTTTCTCTCTGACTCTGGCACTTTTGAATCCCTCTTATAAAAGCCTTGTAAATACATGTGGCCCCCCAGGATAATTTACAATCATCCCCCATCTCAAGATCCTTAACTTAATCGTAGAGCAAAATCCCTTTGGCCAAGTAAGGCAACATATTTACAGATCCCTGAGTTTAGGACACGGACATCTTTTGGGGGCAGCACCATTCTATAAACCACAAGTTTCAATTTCTCCACTCTTTAGCAAAATTTGCTATTGTCCATCCTTTTTTATTAAGCAATCCCTGGGTGTTAAGTCGTCTTCATTTGCATTTCCCTGAGGGCAAATGACGCTGAAATCTTTTCATGGGCTGATTGGCCATTTATATGTATACCTTCTTTAGGGAAAATGTCTATTCAATTACTTGCCCATTTTTAAAATTGTGTTGTCTTTTTATTGTGGAGCATACATAAATTCTTCATATATTCTAGACATGAAACCCTTTTCTGATATACAATTTGCAAATATTTTCTCCCATTGAGTGTCTTCTCATTTTCTAGATAGTGTCCTTTGAAGCAAAAAAGTTTTCAATTTTAATGAAGTCCAATTTATCCATTTTTTTCTTTAGTTGCTTTATATTCTTTCATATCTAAGATTCCATTTCCTAATCCAAGATGATAAAGATTTACACCTTTATTTTCTTTCTTTCTCTTTCTCTCTTTTTTATTTTTTGGCCTTAGGCATGGTCTTTATTCACTTGGACATTGTACAAATATTCCAATTTTCTTTTGCTGAAAAAAGTATAAAAATAGTTTTATATAGGAATCCATTCGTTACTGCAAATCTTCCTAAATCTCTGCAAATGGCTCTAAATGAGGGTAAATGAATGAACAAGAGGGAGACCTAGGGGGCAGGGAGAGGTTGGGCCAATCCTCAGGCACTTACCCAGATTCGTGCTAAAGACGTCTCTGTTCCTTCCTTGTTAGCACCCACCAACACCACCACCCACAGGTTCTTAGGGCTAAGGGCCCAGCAGCAAAGGGCATTTGAAAAGATCTAGGAGGAGCTGTAGAGTCAAAAGGAGGGGGAGAAGTGAAGTCTAAAGGTGGTGCAACAAATACCCAGTTCCATCCCTCCTGGGAGTGGGAGGATCTGGCAGGCACAGAACAGTAGGGCTGGACAAGGTGCCCTGTGGGGTGATGGTGGGTCTTCGGTTCTGTGCCACTGAGTGGCAGTCGAGCCTGGGTTCTGGGAGGACTGGGGGAGAGCAAGAAGTCCCCAGAGAAAAAGAGGCAAACACCTTGGCTCCGCAGTGGACAGGGCTGAGCCTCTTTCCTCTGCTTTCCTAGCATAGTACAGATGCTGGCGCAGGAGTGGGAGTTGTGGCCACAGCTCTGCAGTGAGGGAAGGCTGGGTCTGTGGCTCTCAAGCTAGGAAGAAGTAGTGTTGGGGAGGACTCCAGGCAGCCCCCAGGTCAGACAATCTGTGTCTCAGCCACATAGGGCATGTTTTTGTCAGTTCAAGGTTGAGATCAGTCACATCGTAGTCACATCACAGACACCTTTACTTTTGTCCAAGTTATAGATGGAATTGTGGTCTTCAGGGGTGAAGAAAGGTGGAGGAGGGGGGCAAACACTTCTGAGGACATCAGCTCCTTCAGCAGCTCTGAAGCTCATGCACCCTCAGGTGGGACTGAAGATTTCTGAAAGCTTTTTGGGAAGTTCCAGAACCCCTGTAGGGTCTGCCCTGATGGACTCAAAGGAAGTAGAAGGGTTGGGTCCAGGTGAGCTATTGCTGCTGCTGCTGCTGCTGCTGCTGCTGCTGCTGCTGCTATTGTCCAGCGGGGCAGAGGATTCAGTCTCATGCTGTAGGGTCCAGCGGGACGAAACTGAGTTCACCATTGTCCTTATATCAGTTCCAGAGCCACCACTCATTGCAATCTCAGCTGTTGGACCAGCCACCCACTAGGCTTCAGTGCTGCCAGGAACAGGGCTGAGAGTGGCCACCTGAGCACTGTTTGGGTGAGAGGCATCTTGGTGCTAGGTCAGGGCAGGCTGGGGCAGAGGTAGGGGGCTAGAGCCAGCAAGGGGGATCAGGAAAAGATCTGCAGGTGGCAGCACTGGCACCACCATGGGCAGTGAGCTCCACGCCTCCTTGTTCACCAGCAGCACCTCAATGGGGCCACTCACACTTTTCAGATGCTTCTGGTACTTGAAATCTGGTACCTGAATCTGGTACTTTTCCCACTGAGACCCTCTGGGATGGGCACCTGGAGGTGCTACTACTGCCTGGCAGGAGGATGTCTCAACAAAACATCTGCAGGTGTTCTCATGAGTGACACAGGCCAAGCCGCTGTTCTGCCCTGTCCTCTGTGAACCTCCAGTTGCTCTGCTGCACCCATCTTGTGCTTGTCCAGTTCTTGCTCCTGCTACTGCAGGTCCCTGACATCTGTCTTGAGCTCAATCAGCTTTTATGTTTCTATACAATTTCCAGGGTATTGCAGCCAGGTCCCACACACTTCCACTGGATGCTATTCTTAGATTTTTTTCTGGATCAGCCCTACCTTTCAGCACACTGGTAATGTCATACACCTGGCACAGAGGCTGTCAGCTACCAGCTTGACGTCAAGCATGGCCTCCTGCAGAAGTGACATAAATTTGGTGGTAAGAAGTCCCAAGCTCTTCTAGAGCTGTCTTGGGGTGCCTAGGGGCATCGGCACCTGTGGCCCAGCCTCTGCCATTGTGCCTGCCTGCTGACTTCTCTCAAGCCAGGCCAGACCAGCACCCGACATTTTCTTCAAAGAATCTTATAATTTCAGCTCCTACATTTAGGCCCCTGGTCCCTTTTGAATTAACCTTTCATATTGTTTAAGACAGGGGATCCAACTTCATTCTTTTGTATATGGATATCCAGCTGTCCCAGTGTCATTTGTTGAATAGATTATCTTTTGCTCCATTGTATTGCCTTTGCTCCTTGGTCTAAAATCAGTTGACTAGGGGCGCCTGCGTGGCTCAGTCAGCTAAGCGTCTGCCTTCAGCTCAGGTCATGAGCTCAGGGTCCTGGAATCAAGCACCTGCGTTGGGCTCCGCTCTCAGCAGGGAGTCTGCTTCTCCCTCTCCCTCTCCCTCTGCCCCTCCCCCCCACTCTCTCTCTCAAATAAATACAATCTTTAAAAATAAAATCAGTTGACTATATTTATGTAGGTTTATTTCTGGGCTCTGTATTCTGTCTACTCTGTATTGTCTATTCTTTTGCCAATTCTCACTGTCTCTATTACTGTAGCTTTATACCAAGTCTTGAAGTTAGGTAGTGTCAGTCCTCCTACTGTTTTTCAATACTGTGTGGGCTATCTGGGTCTTTTGCCTCTCCATATAAACTTTATTTTTTTAATGCCTGATTGATTTTAACAAAAGTTTATTCTGAAATGTACAACAGCATCTAAGACAACACTTCATTCTAGCTATAGGTGGCAACAGATACTATGACAGGGAATCGAGATGTTTAAACAGGAGTGGAATTAAGGATCACCATTGCCTCAGGCACAAGGAACAGCTTACTTTTGTCGGATTTCTTAATTCCACCTGTGGCCAGGAGGGCCCTCCCCCACAGCCTTCACTTTTAGCTCCTCGGGTTTCTTCTGCTCCTTTTTCTGTTTCTAATTCAATGCCCTATCTTTCTCTTCTATCTGCTTGGCCCGCTTCTTGGCCTGCTTCAGGGACTTCTTCTTGCCACCTTCCACCTACCACCCCTTCCACAGACCCTGCCACCGGAAGCCTCTCCATATAAACTTTAGAATCGGTTTGCCAATATCCACAAATAACTTGCTAGGATTTTGATTGGGATTGCACTCAATCTGTAGAGCAAGCTGAGAAGAACTGACATCCAGACAATATTGAGTCTTCCTATACATGAATATGGAATATCTTTCCATCTAGTTCTTTGATTGCTTTTATCAGTTTTGTTGTTTTCCTCATATGGATCTTGTATGTACTTTGTTAGATTAATACCTAATTTTTTCATTTTGGGGGTGCTAATAAAAATAGTATTGTGTTTTAAATTTCAAATCCCATTTGTTCATTGCCAGTATATAGGAATGCAGTTGTCTTTTGTGTATTAACTTCTATCCTGCATTTCAGCTACAATTGCTAATTAGTTCCAGGAGTTTTTGGGTTTGTTTTTGGGGATTTTTTGTAGATGCTTTCACATTTTTTATGTAGATGATCATGTCATCTGGAACAAACAATTTTATTTCTTCCTCCCCAATCTGTATGCTTTTAGTTCCCTCTCATTTGATTGCATTAACTAGGACTTCCAGTGCAATGTTAAAAAGCAGCGGTGAGAGGGGACATCTTTGCCTTTTTCCTGACCTTAAAAGGAAAGCTTCAAGTTTCTCACCCTTAATATGATGTTAACAGTAGGCTTTTTGTAGATAGTCTTTATCAAGTTGAGGAAGTTCCCCTCTTTCATTTCTGATATTAATAATCTGTCTCCTCTCTTTTTAATTAGTTAGCCTTGAGTCTTAACAATTAACGATCTTTTCAAAGAATCATCTTTTGGTTTCATTGATTTTCTCAACTGATTTCCTGTTTTCAATTTCATTGACTTCTGTTCTAATTTTTGTTACTTCTTTCTTCTGCCTACTTTGGATTTAATTAGCTCTTTTTTTTTCTAATTTCCTAACATGGAAGCTTAGATGATTGATTTTAGATCTTTCTTCTTTTCTAATACATGCATTCCATGCTATAAATTTCCTCTAATGGCTGCTTTCACTGTATCCACAACTTTTGACAAATTGTGTTTTCAATTAGTTCAAAATATTTTTAAGTTTCTTTTGAGAGTTCTTTTTGCACTGTGTTACTTAGAAGTGTGTTGTTTAATCTGAGTATTTTGGAATTTTTCAGCTCTCTGTTATTGATTTCTAGTTTAGTTTCATTGTGGTTTGAGAGCAGACATTGTATGATTTCTATTCTTTTAAATTTGATAAGGGGTTTTTTGTCCCTAAATGTGGTCTATTTTGATGAACGTTCCATGTGAGCTTAAGAAGAATGTATATTTTATTGTTATATGAAGTAGGCTATACATGTCCCGCATTCCCGTTGACTGATGGAGTTGCTGAGTTCAACCATGTCCTTATTGACTTTCTGCCTACCCAATCTGTCCATTTCCGAGAGTTGCTGAAGTCTCCAACTATTACTGGACTCATCTATATCTCCTTGCAATTCTGTCAGTTTTTGCCTCATGTATTTTGATGCTCTATTCTCAGACACATACATGTTAATGATTGTTATGTCTTCTTGGAGAATTGACCACCTTATCAATATGTAATGTCCCTCTTTATCCCTAATAACTTTCCTTGGTCTGAATTTGGCTCTGTCCGAATATACCTACTCCTACTGTTCGGATTACTGTTAGAATGGTATCTTTCTTCATCCACTTACTTTTAATCTTTATATGTCTTAAAAGTAGGTTCCATGTAGACAACATTTAGTTGGGTCTTGTCTCTTGATCCACTCGGACAATCTCTGTTTTAGTTGGTGCATTTAGAGCACTGATATTCAAAATTATTGTTGATACAGCTGGATTCATATCTATCATATATATTACTGTTTTCTATTTGTTGCCCTTGTTCTTTGTTGGTATTTTTGTCTTCCATTATTTTTCTGTCTTTTGTGGGTTTTTTAAAAGATTCTATTTTCTTTCTTTTTTTTTTTTTTTAAGATTTTATTTATTTATTCGACAGAGACAACCAGCGAGAGAGGGAACACAAGCAGGGGGAGTGGGAGAGGAAGAAGCAGGCTCATAGCGGAGGAGCCCGATGTGGGGCTCAATCCCACAACGCCGGGATCACGCCCTGAGCCGAAGGCAGACGCTTAACCGCTGTGCCACCCAGGCGCCCCTAAAAGATTCTATTTTCTAATTTTTAAAAAAATTTATTTATTTATTTGAGAGAGACTGAGAGAGAGTGGTGGCAGCAGAGGGAGAGGGACAAGCAGACTCCATGCTGAGCATGAAGCCCAATGCTGAATCCCATGACCCTGAGGGACACAGGAGTGTAAGAATCAGAGATGTGATGACAGAAGCAGGTGAAAAAGAGAGAGAGACTTGAAAATCCTACATTGCCAATTTTGAATATAAAGGGGCCTCAACCTAAGGAATGCAGGGAGCCTCTAGTAGCTAGAAAACACAAGAAAATGGATTCTCCCCTGCAGTGTCCACAAGGAATGCAACCCTATCGACATCTTGATTTTAACCCCATAAGACTTAATCTTGGAATTTGACCTCCAGAACTATAATAAATTTAATGGTGTTTTAAGCCACTAAATTTGTGGTAATTTGTTACAGCAGCAATCGGAAACTAATTACAAGCACCAAATGGGAGCATGGAATACGAACACAAAATAAGAGTCTGTAAAGACATGACAGTGAAAGAACTCTTATTTTGGATTTGAGAAAACTAGGATCTTTGCCACCTGACATCCTTGTTCATGATATGCAAGTATGGCTACATTAAACCCTGAACAAAGTACCAGTTGTCCCTCCTACCCCCCCAAAAAAGAAAAAAAAAATTTAAAGATTTTATTTATTTATTCATGTGTGAGAGAGAGAGAGGCAGAGGCAGAAGCAGGCTCCCCACAGAGCAGGGAGCCTGACATAGGACTTGATCCCAGGATCCTGAGATCATGACCTCAGCCAAAGGCAGACGCTTAACCGACTGAGCCACCCAGGTGCCCAAAAGAAAATTTTAAAAGAAAAAAAAATAGGGGCACCTGGGTGGCACAGTCAGTTGAGCGACTGAGTCTTGGTTTCAGCTCAGGTCATGATCTCAGGGTTGTGGGATTGAGCCCCGCCCCACATCGGGCTCTGCACTCAGTGTGGTCTGCTAAACACTCTCTGCCCCTCCCCTCCACTCTCTCAATCTCTCTAAAATAAATAAATAAATCTTAAAAAATATATATATATATATACATATATACACACACACACACACACACATATATATATATAGCAGTATCAACAAACTACATATTGTCATTAACGAAGGTGTATATTCACTCTGTATTGAGTCAATGTGTACTTCTAGATAATTTTATAAACAGGATTCTCTTATTCTGTAAGGAAATAATGGTGGAAGTCATAAAAGAGAGACGGCAAACCCATTTTTAGAATCAATGACATTTCTGGAAGATAACTGGATGCAAGCCTGACACATTAGGAAGTCTGCACGGTTTCATATGAGAACAAAATGAAAACAGTAGATTCTAAAAAATTACAGCTGCTACTGAATAGCTAACCACATGGTATCATCAGTAATTTCACTCACCTGGCCATATCTATCAATAAGTTTGTTACGATCAACTATGTAGCACATAATGAACAAATGCCTGGATTTCCTAACATTTCCATAATGGCCTTAAGGAATAATTGCCCGTGGTGCACCTTAACAAAATAATCCTATTAAATAGAATATTGTTATTTGTAAGCAAAAGCCAACCGCTGCATTCAGTGTCAGAAGTAGTACTGTGACAGCTACATCGAGACTGTAGTTCCAAGATTAGTTTGTAAGTAATTCTACTAAGTCACTAAGGCAGATCAATGGAAAAGAAATTCATTTGTGAAGTTCTAGTCTTACAAAATATTTCATAGTTGAAAAATAAGATTTATTTTACTAAATTCCAAACATTTACAGGTAAGGAACTAAAACACATTATGTTCTCTTCAGAATATAAGACTTTATTATCCTCTTCAATTTAGGGTACAACTACATCAGTCTAGATCAGTTTCTTTAGCAAGATTAGACATCTTAAGAATCTTCCATTCTACTTCCTTATACTTTATTGTTCAAAATGCGTAATGTAGTAAATAGGATTAAGTGCGGCTACTACGGAGTGACTTAAACAAGAGACAAGTTACTTCTCTCACATAAAGGCCAGAGGTAGGTAGTTGCAGTGCCTTCTCTGCCAGAACAGCAGCAATCGTCACAGGTTTGGAAGGACATTCACACTCACAGGACCCAATAGGCCTGATGGGACTGAACCCCGCACCAGACTCACTTAACTTCATTGGAAACAGCACAGCAGCATGAGGTTTGTCTCAACAGGAGGCTTTACTCTGGCACCCAGGTGTCAGTTCAGGTGTAAGGAGACAAGATCATCTGGGTGGGTGAAGAAGCCGTGCTGGCTTAGAAACTTCAGGCTTCCCAAGAACCAACATCTCTTGAAATAGTCATGACTGTAGCTTTCAGGAATCTTTGTAATAAGAAACACAGTGCTTGGGGTGCCTGACTGGCTCAGTCAGTAGACCATGTGACTCTTGATATAAGGGTCGTGAATTCAAGCCCCGTGTTGGGCATGGAGCCTACTTAAAAATACAAACAAACAAACTACACGGTACTTAAGTAAGTCCAAAGTCCATATTTTCCAATGGGCATTTATAGCTGTTGTAGTCTCCCTGGTCTAGACACAGTTTACCAATAAGGGGTCTTTATTTATTTAGTTTTTTTAAAGTAGGCTCTGCATACAGTATGGAGCCCAACACAGGACTTGAACTCACGACCCTGAGATCAAGACCTGAGCTGAGATCAAGACTGGGACACTTAGTCAACTAAGCCACCCAGGCACCCCAATAAGGGGTCATTTTTAATCACAAACAATATTGCCTGACATCACAGTTGACATTCCATTATTACCTTCTCTAGTAGATTTCCAGAGCAACAGTGCCAAAAGGTAAACTTGAAACCATTTTACCAGGAAGGAAAAGAAAGATTAACCTTTATTCTTGGCAGTCCAGGGCAGCATCACATCAGGATCCAATCTTCTATCTTGTTGCTCTGCCACTCATGGCTTGTTTCCAAGGTTTCTTTACAGTCCAAAAACCCTCCTGAAGCTCTAGCCGCCACATCCATGTTCCAGCAGGAAAAAAAGAAAAGATGAACTGGCCCATCTCCCTCTATGCCTTAAGTTTAAGGAAACGTTCCAGAAGCATCCATCACTCAACACTTATAATGCCATGGCGCTGGCCAGAACTTAGTCATATGGCCACATATTTACACATATATGGGAACATTGCTAACCTGAATAATTCTGGGATTGTTACAAAAGAAAAAAGAAAAAACAGGTACTGGGTCAGGTAATTAGCAAGATGGGTCAGAGACAGGCTGATGGAAGAAGCAAGAGATTTACTGGCTTTGAAGAGAAGAGGACCATAAGCCAAGGAATGTAGGCAGCCTCTAGAAGCTGGAAATGGCCATCAATGACAGCAAGAAAATGGGACACTGATCCTTCAATGGCAAAGAATTGAAATCTGACAACAACTAAAGGAACAAAGAAACAGAGTCTCCCCAACCCCCAAACTCCAGAAAGGAATGAAGTTCGGCCAACACCTGGATTTTAACCCAGCCTATGTCAGCTGACTTACAAAACTATAAGATAATACACTTGTATCGTTTTAAGCCACTAAGTCTGCAGTAATTTGTGATGGCTGCAATAAAAAACTTACATACTCACCTTAATAAAGCTTCCAATTTAAAGAAATTTAAAGGGCCCCTATAGTCATTTATACCAGATTTTTAAAAATTCAATTCATATCTGGTCCTTAATGACTCTGGTATATTAAATTGTGCTGTAGTCAAAAATCATGTATAGGAACAAAAATAGTAAAATAGTGAACTGAAAGCTACACAATTATTTTATATAAAAACTCCAAAAAGTTCACTACTAGTTATAATGAGAAACATTTCATCTAGGAGTGATTTCCAAGGCAGTGTCTTGAGGTTCCATAAAAACATAACCTTCTGTGTCAGAAGAAGGGGTATCAATAAGAGGACCAGAATTCTCTACTTCCAAGTTCAGTGATTTCCCCTGTTCATAACTCAGGTTTGGATTATCTTTCGTTTGAATCTCTTGCTCTTCCAACTCCAAAGATTTATCTGAGGCTGCAGCTACCACGTCGTCGTCTTCATTTTCATGCAGAAAGCTACAAATCATGTTGGGTCTATAGGAGAAATCATTGTCCTTGATTTGCAGCCATTCCACACCACCTAATGAGGGACGGTGAGGGATGGGAGGACAAACCAGGAAAGGAATATGGAAAAGGAATTTCAGTTACTTACCTATATTTCTCTTTAATTTTTTTTTTTTAAAGTAGGCTCCATGGAGCCAAATGTGGGGCTTGAACTCACAACACTGAGATCAAGACCTGAGCTGAAATCACGAGTCAGACACTCAACCAACTGAGCCACCCAGGCGCCCCTCTCTTTAAATTTTCATCCTATGAATACATGTCAAAATAAAGCCCCAACATAAATCAATGAACATGGTGCCATGACTACTGATAAACAATCACATTATTTCCATCTTACATGGAGACTCTGGAATGCCCATAGTATATGCAACATCAAAATCACTATAAGTGAAATACAGTCAATAATATTGTAGTAACTATATGGTGACTACACTTACGGTGAGCACTTTGTAATATATATAATTATTAAATCACTATGTTGTACACCTGAAACTAATATAATATTGTGTATCAACTATACTTCAATTTAAAAAAATTTTTTTAAGATTTTATTTATTCATTGGAGAGAGAGAGAGAGAGACAGAGAGAGAGTACATAAGCAGGGGGAGGGGCAAAGGGAGAGGGAGAAGCAGACTCCCTGCTGAACAGGGAGCCCAACTTGGGGCTCAATCCCGGGACCCTGAGATCATGACCTGAGCTGAAGGCAGATGCTTAAACTGACGGAGCTACCCAGGTGCTCCCCGAATTAAAATTTTTAAAAAATAATTCAGACCATAAAAAAATCACTAAAACTAATCAACTTCAGTTACTATTCCAAGCCTCTCTTCCACAGTTCAATTCCCAACTCACTGAGATAATCTGAGCTCTCACTGCCACCTCATGCCTCATAGAAAAGTCTTCCAGTTCCCCACAATTTTCTCCTCAGTTTCCATTATAGATGATACTACCCTATCATCTTTCTTTTTTTTTTTTTTTTTTTTTTTAAAGATTTTATTTATTTATTTGACAGAGATAGAGACAGCCAGTGAGAGAGGGAACACAAGCAGGGGGAGTGGGAGAGAAAGAAGCAGGCTCATAGCGGAGGAGCCTGATGTGGGGCTCGATCCCGTAACACCGGGATCACGCCCTGAGCCGAAGGCAGACGCTTAACCGCTGTGCTACCCAGGCGCCCCTACCCTATCATCTTTCAACTCAACACTCAAGTGCCATTTTGAGTGAACATCTAACTTTGAAATAAGACACCTCTCCAAAAAAAAAAGAAGAAACTTGAAAAAAATTGTTATTCTTTTCATACTTACAGTCACAGCCCTAACCCATCAATGAACCCCCATAATCAAGAACTGTTTCAATAATGCTAGTAATTTGGGGGCACCCAGGTGGCTCAGTAGGTTAAGCGTCCGACTGTTGGTTTTGGCTCAGGTCATGATCTCAGGGTTGTGGGATTGAGCCCTGCATCACGCTCCGTGCTCAGTGGGGAGTCTGCTTGAGATTCTCTCCGTCTCCTTTTCTCTCCCCCTCCACCCTTCCCTGTGTGCACTCTCTCTAAAATAGATAAATAAAATCTTTAAAAAAATGTAAGTCATTTTTCTTTTATCCTTATGACCCCTTCAAATATTTTCAGTGGATCCTCATTAATTTCTATAGCAAGGCTGAGCTATTTACTGTCATCTTCAAAATACCGTTGGATATCTCTAAGACACCGCAACTTATCCTGCCCCCCATTCACACTTCCAACTGCTCCTATTCCTCACCATAAACTAACTCTTGTGTGACTGCTTATTGAAACATCCTTACAGGGGCGCCTGGGTGACACAGCAGTTAAGCGTCTGCCTTTGGCTCAGGGCGTGATCCCATAGTTCTGGGATCGAGCCCCACGTCAGGCTCTTCCGCTATGAGCCTGCTTCTTCCTCTCCCACTCTCCCTGCTTGTGTTCCCTCTCTCGCTGGCTGTCTCTCTCACTCTGTCAAATAAATAAATAAAATCTTTAAAAAAAAAAAAAAAAGAAAGAAACATCCTTACAGCTGATACCATATCTTCTCATATGTTATTACCATAAAATCTCCTTCTATCAGAAGTTGATTAGTCCTTCTCTAACAGCTTCAACAATTCTTTCATTTTTTTTCCCCCTGCAATAGCATCATTCACCTAGTCACCAGGTTAAAAACCTTGAAGCCATCCTGCATCCTATTCTGTTATTTAGCATGATATGTGGCACATTCCAGATACTTAATTGAATGAAAAGAGTGTTGAGTCACATTCATACATGTGTTTCAATGTGATTTACTTTAGAGTGCAAATTCCCAGAAGGTAAGGACCACATCTCCTTCTATTTTGTTCTGCCTACAGCAGATTGCCATGTTTGGTCACCAGCCTCCAATACGGTCCCCAAAGATCTTCACCTTCCTGGTATTCATGCCCCTATTTCATCTCCTCCCACAATGAACAGGACATGGCAGAAATGACAGAATGTGACTTCTAAGGCTGGTTCATAAAACATATTGTGGCTTCTACCTTGTTCTCACAGATCACGTGATCTGGAAGAAGCCAGCTGCCATGTCAGGAGGGCACTCGAACAGCACTGTGGTGAGGCGAGGAATGGAGGCCTCCTGCTAAACGCTGGCACAAACCTGCCAAGCATGTGAAGGAGCCATCTTCTAGTTAGATTTTCAGGTCACCGTAGTCCAACCAACATGCTGACTGCAACATCAAGAGACATCAAGCCAGAACTGCCTGACTAAGCTGATCCCTAAATTCCTGATTCACGGGAACTGTGGAAAATATTTCTGTTGTTGTCTTTTTAAACCATTAAGTTTAGAGGTAATTTTCCATGCAGCAATACATACCAAACCCAGCCTTGAACGGTTGGCTAACTAATTTATGTGATTAAACAAAATACCCAAATCTTCCCAACGGCCTATTAGATTATTAAAGACTACAGGAAAGGAAATTGTGTAACTTTTTTCTTTAAAAAAGAATATCTAAATAATAGCTAAGCTATGTATCTACCTTTCAAGTTCTTTCTAGAGCTTCGAGTACCTCTTTCTTCCTGTTATTTTCACAGAGTGCTAAAAAGGATAGTTTTGGGATACACATGCTAGGAACAAAGATTTTTTATGTACTTATGTGTAATTGGTACAATCAATTTCTACATGATTAATGTACCTTCAAATGTTTATTCCTTAAAATACAATAAATCAAGCCATAAATATCAAGCCATAACTATTCATCACTAGAGTCAGGTTAACTGCAGTTTGAAATATGTCTTTGAGCAATGAGATTTTTTTTTCAAATTATGTGAATTTTCTAAAGCTGAAGTATAATTTGAGGGGTGCCTGGGTGGCTTAGTCAGTTAAGTGTCTGACTTTGGCTCAGGTCATGATGTCTAGGTCCTGGGCTCAAGCTCTATGTCATGCTCCCCACTCAGTGGGGAGTCTGCTTCCCCTCTCCTCCTATCTTTGCCCCTCCCCTTGCTTGTCCTCTGTCTCTCTCTCTATCTCAAATGAGTAAATAAAATCTTTAAAAAAAAAATTGAGGGCGCCTGAGTGGCTCAGTTGGTTAAGCGTCTGCCTTCATTTCAGGTCATGATCCCAGGGTCCTGGGATCGAGTCCCACATCAGGCTCCTTGCTCAGCAGGGAGCCTGCTTCTCCCTCTGTCTGCTGCTCCCCCTGCTTGTGCTCTCTCTGTCAAATAAATAAATAAAATCTTAAAATAAATAAATAAATAAATATTTTTAAAAATTGAAGTACAATTGACATACAATGTGATGTCAGTTTCAGGTGTACAACATAGTGATTTGAAAAGTCTATACATTATGCTATGCTCACCACAACTGTAGCTACCATCTGTCACTACACAACACTATTACAACACCACTGACTGTATTCCCTATGCTGTGCCTTTAACTCCCATCACCTACTCATGTACAGCTGGAAGCCTGTATCTCCCACTCCCCTTCAACCATTTTGTCCATCCCACCACTCACTCCCCTCTGGCAGCCACCAGTTTGTTCTCTGTATTTATGCATCTGTTTTTGCTTTTTGTTTATTCGCTTTTTTTTTAATATATTCCACATATAAGTGAAATCGTTTATCTTTCTTTGTCTTACTTCATTTATGAGCAATGAGCTTTTAAACTATCAAGTGATTATTCATTGTTTCTCTCCACAAACATGTGCCTGCTACGGCTGCAAGAAGCACTAGTCTAAAGTCTCTACTTTGGGATGACCAGCAACTGGAGAAGGCTCAGTGGATGCACGTTAAGAATGAAACTGATGTCCAACAACTGTGGTCCCAGAGTCCCTCCCTCACATGTAAAGCCAGCTTCTTCCAGTTATTAGCTTCCTGGGGAAGGTTGCCACCACTGCTGCCAAGTTTCCAGGAGATCCTCCGGGGTTTCACCTTAGAGAATCCAGATCCTGTCATATCCACTTACAAAGAAGTTTCAATTAAAGGGGTGGGGAGGCTGGTGGCTGCTGAATTCCCTAGGGGTTGGAAATCTATCAAGTTTCTTTGACAGCTCCTCACAATGGTTTCCAGTGCAAAGCAGATAAGAAATTTCTTATATGTCACCAGCGCCCTCTGCTACACTAAAGTCCAAATGAAATTTTTGACTTTACCTTTTTTTTTTAAGTAGTCTCCATGCCCAGGGCAGAGCCCAACACGGGGATCGAACTCAACCATGAGACTAAGACCTGAGCTGAGGGATGGCCTGGGTGGCTCAGTCTGTTGGGCATCTGCCTTCAGCTCAGGTCATGACCCCGGGTCCTTGGATCAAGCCCCACATTGGGCTCTCTGATCAGGGGGAGCCTGCTTCTCCCTCTCCCTGCTGCTCCCCCTGCTTGTACTCTCTCTCTGTCAAATAAATAAATAAAATCTTTAAAAAAACAAACAACAACAAAAAAAAAACACCTTAAAAAAAAAAAAAGACCCGAGCTGAGATCAAGAGTCGGAAGCTCCACTGACTGAGCCACCCAGGTGCCCCTACAGTTCAAATGAATTTTAAATCTATATCTGGTACTTTTCAGGGAACATTCTCAATTTCCATAAAACATAGTTGTTACTACAAAGTACAAGGAATGTCCTGGCAGCAATGTGTCATTGTCAAAGCCAATAGTAAATCACCTACTTTCAGAGAACTAAGCGAACTAACCTATGCTTTCTTCTCCTTCCTTCTTTTCTGTCAGAAGAGTTCGTGTCATGCTGAGTTTCTTCATTGTATGGCATGTATATTTTAGCACTGTTTTATTACTGCCTTCTGTGTCACCTAGAACAAAAAACGAATTCAATTATTTTACTGCTGATGCCACCAAATAATCACACCAAGCCTCAATAATTCCAGTTCAAAGAGTTAGACTAAACCACTTCCTTTGAGATAGGGTAGTAAGTCCAAAATTTAACTCATCCCTCCTGCTCCCAGCACAGAAGAATGACAGATAAAATACGTCACAATGAAGGCACAACTGGACCCCAAAACAACAAATATCTCCAGAGGGCCGGAGCACAAAGCTGGGAGTGAAATTAAAGCTATCTGCCTGCTAGGCTCCGGCCCTGAAGGAGGGATGTGGGACCAGGAATGTGGCCTTACAGGGTAATGAGGTCTCAAATTCTACTACTCGAAATGAAGCACCAAAGTCAGACTTACTACTTGAAGCCAGAGACTGGAGCGATGACATTCTCAGTCATGAGAAAAGGCTGAGAAAAAACCTGCAGCCAACCTGCTGCCTGTGGTTACAGCTTTATAGCAAACCGTGGGCACAGGCAGGAGGGAGGATAAGGCTCTGAGCCGGAGGTGTGAAGCACACTGAAAACTTCCCCACATCACTGACACCACACTTTAGAAAAGATCATACCACCACCTATTAGGCTGAGCCAAATGAAACTGTCCATGTTCAGTTGAAATTGGTCACTTCATATGGCTAAACCTAACACACACTCAGCAATCCAGTAATTCCATTCCTAAGTGTATATCTTAGAGACATTTTTGCATACATGCACAAGGAGACACAAAATACTCATGGCCGCATTTCTGCAGTGAGTTAAAAGCATAGTTCAGATCATGGGCTCTGGACCAGACCACCTGGGTTCAAATCCCGACTCTGTCTCTCGTGTACGACCTTGGGAATGTTATTTACCTCTCTGTGTTTTGGCTTCTTCAAATATAAAATGAAGACAACAATGGTATCTACCTCACAGACTTGTGATGAGGATTAAATGAGTTAACACATGCAGCATTTAGAACAATGCCTGACATATACAAGGCATTCAATAAATTTTCATAGTTACTAATAATTACTGATAAAAATGGAAGCAATCAACATGTTCAGTAACTCGAGAATACACTGTGGTATGGTCACAAATAGAATACTTAGCAACAGGGAAAATAGAATTATACATACCAACATGTATAAATCCCAAAACCTATCCCTACCTGTAAGAAAGATACACAATTTGCTGTAATTTGTATCAAGTGTGAAAGTATACCGAAAAATGCTACTCATTGTTTGTGGATACATATATATGTAATACAAAATCAGGTATAGGAAAGGAAAACATCAAATTCAGGAGCGTAATTATCAAGACAGAGGAAGGGAGTATACACGAGGCATATCCAAGAGGCGTATACACGAGGCTTCAAATGTATCTGGAATGTTTTTTAACTATCTGGCAAAACGGTAGGATTTGATATAGCTAGAAAATGGGCACATGAGATGTTTAATTTTAATATTTACTGTACAAAAGTAAGTCTGCAATATTTCATAGTAAAAAGATTTGAGTCAACAATATAAGCACTTACCATGTTCAACATTTTCTTCAAATATAGCACAGGTCCCAAGAGTATCTGCAGAAAAAGTGAAGGCAACTTGTTGACAAGTAACTAACTTTCTCTGAAACGCATATAAAAAAAGGAGTTCCATCTATCTGACATCCTCCTACCTTCATACTCTCCAGCAAAGACATAGTTGTCCACTTGCAGAATGGGCCTCTCAGTGTCAATTCCCTGCAACAGAATACAGGATCATTAAAAAATCATCATTAGAAAAAGCCTTGCAGGGCCTCCTGGGTGGCTCAGTTGGTTAAGTGCATCCAACTCTTGATTCTGGCTCAGGGTGGGTCATGAGATCTAGTCCTACCTCGGGCTCTGTGCTGGCCACGGAGTCTGCTTAGAATTCTCTCTCTCCCTCTCCTTCTGCCTCTCCTCCCCCTCTATAAAAAACAAAAAGCCTTGGGGGTTTGGGTGAAATGGGTGAAGGTAGTCAAAAGATACAAACTTTCAGTTATAACATAAGTAAGTCCTGGGGATGTAATGTACAGCATTAATCTACTTAATAATACCATAGTGTACACTTAACAGTTGCTAAGAGAGTAACATCTTAAAAATTATTATAACAGGGTGCCTGGCTAGCTGTCTTTATGTAGAGCATGCAACTCTTGATCTTAGGGTTCTGTGTTCAAGCCCCATGTTGGGCATGGAGCTTACTTAATGGAAAAAAATACTCATTACAAGAAAAAAATTGTAACTATGTAGTGATGGATGTTAACTAGACTTACTGTGGTGATTGTTTCCCAGTATATACAACTATTATATCATTATGTTGTTCACCTGAAATATAATGTTATATGTCAATTATATCTCAATTAAAACCAAAAAAAGAAAGAGCCTTCAATATGTAACCTTGCTACCAAGGAGAGTGATCTCCAAAACTGGGGAACCTCTGGAGCTTGTCCTAGCAAGTACAAGGTAAGAGCTAAAAATGCTCTGATCACAGCAGTTAAAATCTGAAGAATACTTCATTCATATCCAAATAGCCGGCAGTATTTCAATCAACATCCTCGTCAAGTTAAGGTAAGAACAGAAAAAGTTTTGTCAACAGTAGCTCAAAGATTTTAAAGTGATAAAACAGATGGTAACATGACACCACAGCTCAAGTCGACAGGAGAGTGTGAGGTCTTTAAAGTCTTAGTAGGCATCTTTCCTCCCTTCTCCAGTTAATCTGTGCGCATATCTAAGAGCCTGTCTTCACTGTTTTCTCTCCCCGCTCACGATCTAAAACAATGTATTTTTTTCTAAATATATAGGTTGATAACAAAATGCTACCTCCTCTAAATTTTTAACTCTCCCCAGGCACACATTCAGACACTCAAGCAGAGTATGGCATTTTCTCCCATAGCCCCTCTGTACTTTTCTATGATTGTCCTTAGAATTCAGTGCTTTGTAAGGAGGAACAGATCTTTGGAGATACGTACTGCACTATTCATTCTTGTTTAAATATAAGAAAATCTACAGAAATCCCCCAATTCTAGAAGACTCACCAAAATCTTGCATTTATTTTCACATTTTGATAGAAAGTCTGAATCAAGAATTCCGGACAATTCCACCAGAACCAACTGCTCCTGGTGGAAGAAAGAGGAGTTAACATGCTAGCACGGGAGTGTGCAGGAAGAGGCAGTTATCAAGCGAAGCCAAAAAGTCCCACTGCAGCAATCTCAACCTTTGTGAACACTAGGTCCTGCTTTCAACGAAAGGAAGCAAGCGACGTTACCTAAGGTAACTTCCTCTACTTCCCCATTCCAACTACGGTGTGGCTGCTAGGGCCGAGGCCGGCGCTCCCGGCTCTGCGCGCCCAGAGCTCTCCCTCCCGCCAGCCGCATCCCGACTCGCTGCCCCACACGCCGCCCCCGCCGCGGAGGCCGCAGCTGTGCCACTTACTGCTTCCTCTTCTTCCTCTTCACCGTCCTCCCGGATCCGCTCCTCGGTCGCCGCCATGATTCCGCACCTTTTCGGAACCTCCGAGTCGCTGGCCACGCCCTCCACGGCCGCCATCTTGAGTACGGGCAGCAGCTCCCCTTGTCTGGCTGCTGATCTAGCCCCGCAGACCGCTCCTGCCAGGACGCGAGATGGCCGCTCCCGTGCCCACGTGGAGGTCCGCTCCAGGCCTCCTCCTTGTTCTTTTCCTGAGAGCTGGAGTGCGGCTCTGGTGGCGGCCTGCCGCGGCAGGCAGGCGACCGAGGACACCCTCAGGCTACCAGCCCGGGTTGGAGGAGAGGGCTGGGGAGGGAGAGAGGATAAGAGGGTGCAAACAAGGAGACCGCTGTGTGAGAGGGAAACGAAGAGGCCTCGCTTTGGCCCGACTCAGCATTTCTTGAAAAGAAATTCTTAATGTCGTGCGAGCACTACTCCTCAATTCAAGTTCTCCTTGAGTCGAGTTAATGTGACATTTCAATGTCACACGTAAGAAGCGCGCACAGAGGGCTTGAGTTTCAGGCCTGCCAGCCTGAGCTCTAAGAGAGGTAGAGAGAGGGACCCAACCAATTATATGCTAATGAGATTGCCGTAGGTGCTGTAAGACAAACGTTGTTAGGGGAATTCAGAGACCTGGGGAAGTGGAGTTTTGAACCGAATTTTCTTAAACTCGTGGGTTTCTCTGATTATAAAATAAATGATCTTTGTATATGAGACAGGATGATCTAGCTCCGAAGAGCATGAGCTTTGGGGTCTGATACTTGTCCAGGTCAGCTGCATTTTTAGCAGCAAGGTCCTAGGCAAGTTGGTTATTGTGAGGACTAAATGACACAATACATGTAAAATAGATTTAGCCCAGCATTTGGCACAGATTAAGCATTTAATGCGTTTTATCTATTAGTGGTAATATACAAAATTTTAGAGTCTTTGTTTTTAAAAAACACTTTCACGTATATCCTTCTAGCTTCTTTCTACACATAAACAATTTTTTTTAAGTGTTAAATGTGTACCTCTTTTTAACTTGCTTTTCTCACTGTATACAGTGTCATGGATGTTTTTCCAGGTTTTCCATGGTAAATACAGATCTACATCATAGTTTTTAGTAACTGCGTAGTATTTATTGTATAGTATTATTTCACAACACTTGCGTGGCCTGGCTGGCTCAGTTGGTAGAGCATTCAACTCTTGATCTCAGGGTTTTAAGTTGGAGCTCCACCTTGGGTGTAGAGATTACTTAAAATATTTTTTTAAAATATTACACAGCACTTTACTAAGCATCTTTGTACATGTTTACCCAATTGCCCCATTAAAGAAATAGGATTTCATTGCTTAAAAAAAGAAAAGATAGAGCACTTAACCTGTTAGTAGTTGTAGATCTGAATTCTAGCTCTGAAATGCAGTAATCGCAGGGAAAGCCTGCTACACTTTCTAAGCCTCAGTGTTCTTATTTACTAAATGAAGATAAAAATATTTATACTTACTGTGTATTTTGCATTTGAAGATTGGATCAGGTATCTCAAAGTGCTTTGGAAATTGAAAAATTACACAAGTTGTCAGATTTTATTGGAGTAAAAGGGAAGATAAAGAGGAGAAGGGCAATCCAAGCTAAGGGAACAGCAGTCACAAAGGCTTGAGGAGTGAGAGTATGTGTGTATATGGTTTTTTTTAAAATAAGATTTTATTAATTTATTTGACAGCACAAGCAGGGGGAGTGGCAGGCAGAGGGAGAGGGAGAATCAGACTCCCCACTCAGCAGGGAGCCGGACGCAGGGCGTGATCTCAGAACCCTGAGATCCTGACCTGAGCCAAAGGCAGACACTTAACTGTCTGAGCATCTGAGCCACCGAAGCACCTGGAGAATATGTGTTTTGCAAGGTCAGTGTTACAATTTAAGAAGTCCCTTTCAGGGACACCTGGGTGGCTCAGTCTGTTAAGCGTCTGCCTTTGGCTCAGGTCATGATCTCAAGGTTCTGAGATCACACCCTGTGTCTGGGCTCCCTGATCAGTGGGGAGTCTGATTCTCCCTCTCCCTCTGCCTGCCACTCCCCCTGCTTGTGCACTCTGTCTCTCTCTCTGACCAATAAATAAACAAAATCTTTTAAAAATTTTTAAAAAAGAAGTCCCTTTCAAATAAACAAGCCTCATACATCTAGTCAAGGTTATTACTGTTTACTATTTATGAAGTAATTATTATTTTTATTTATTTTGAACAATTTACAAAAGGTTGTAGAGTGAAAAGGGATAGAGTAAGAAATAAGATTTCCGTCCCTGTCCCCCTACATCCCCTTCCCAAAGACAACCAATTTTACCAGTTTCTTACATATCCTTTCAGAGATACTCTATGTATTTACAAAAACATGCGTATACACAGTCTGTAAAGTAATTTTAATATTAAAATGTAGCACACAAACTAGAAAACCATTCCCTTGGGAGGAAAGGAGACATAGCATCGGCTTCATAACCTAGAGCTCATGCCCTCTCAAAATTAGCTTAAAGGTTGAAACATCTTGGATAGAAAACAGGTAGTTGTTGGGCACAATACCCCATCAGCAATCGATTTTGAAAGAGGGAGAAAAAGAAGCCTTTTGCCTTCCCAAAATGCCTTTGAGAGGCATTTCAGTGGTTTCTAAATGGAGTCCATTCTTTTTTTTTTCCTAAGATTTTTTTTTTCACTAATGTCTACATCCAACATGGGGCTCGACCTTACGATCCTGAGATCAAGAGTCACATACTCTATCAACTGAGGCAGCCAGGTGCCCCTGGAGCCCATTCTTAATACTTTCTATTCTCAGGGTGCCTGGCTGGCTTAGTCCGTAGAGCATGTGACTCTTGATCTTGGGGTCATGTAGTTCAAGCCCCATGTTGGGCATAAAGCTTACGTTAAAAAAATAATAATAATAAAATAAATAAATAAAAATAAAAATAAACCTTCTATTCTCAATCCTAAAAAAGATAATAAGTCCCAGATGCCAGTTTTAAAAGACTAAATTATCTTTACTTAAAAATAGAAGCAATAGAGGCGCCTGGCTGGCTGAGTTGGTAAAGTTAGAACATCCCATCCAACTCTTGACCTCGGGGTAGCGAGCTTGGGCCCCACCTTAGGTGTAGAGATTGCTTTAAAAAAAATAGAAATAATAAACCAAATCTGGCAGATCTATATATGGAATCTTATTTGCCAATAAGAAGGAATGACGTACAGATACATGCTACAACATGGGTGACCCTGAAAGCATTATACCAAGAAGGTAGACACAAAAAGCCACATATTGAATGATTACATGTATGAGATTTCCTGTTAAGTGAGTCTATAGAAAGAAAAGTTTGATTTGTAGTTGCCAGGGCCCCGGGGGGGGGGGAGAGGGGAATGACTGCAACTGGATGTGGGGTTTCTTTTGGGGGTGACGAAAATATTCGGGCATTAGTGGTGATGGTTGCACAACTCTGAATATACTAAAAACCACTGAGTTGTACTTTAAAATAGTCCATTTTATGTTATGTTTATTATATCCTAATGTAGCTGTTATTAACAACAACAACAACAATAGAAGCTGCTAGTTTGAAACTGAACAGGGAAGAGAAATTGCTTAAGCGATTAAAAAAAAAATCTTTGAAGGCCAGATGAGGGCCAAATACTATGGCAACTATGGAGCAGAAATATAATTTGGCCCTGGATCCAAAAAGATGGCTTAAGGATCCATGCTGGAGGGGGCAGGCAGGAGTTGGTAAGGGTCAAGTGTCAGCATGTTTTGACTGAATCCACTTTAAGCCTTAAAACAGTCTCAAGAGATAATTATTATCAAGAGTGATGTTCAAAGTATTTAACTGCTAATATTTAACAAGATGGCAGGAAAATTTAATCTCTGTCAGTTTTCTCTCCTTTACACTCCCAGATCTTACACAGTACTTGGAGAGAATTTTCCAGTCTCCAGCCCACATTGGTTACCACTGAAATTCCCATGGTTGAAGCCATACAGATCCTTGAAATGCAGGGACTGTTTCCCAGAGCATGGGAATCCCTGCTGGGTTTGGGAACCTCGGTGTTTAAAGCTCCAGCCTTTCTAAGCAGATCATAGGTCTTGGCACCTGTCCAGGGCTCTGGGAGGGGATTGAGGACATACCAGTTTATGCTCCTTCCCAGCCTCCAGTTTTAAATAAAGGCACCGCCTCCCCTCTTCCCTCTCCGACATCTAGCATAATTTCTTCAGTGAGCTCAGACTCTAACAATGGACAGGAAAAGGCACGGTGTTCAAGTAGCTTCAGCTTTCCATTCTTCAGACATCCCAAGACAATGGAATACAAATGGCCTGGCTACCTGCTTGGAAGGGTTAAAGGGGGACATGTGGGGTATTAGTATCTCCATAAATTATCCTGCTACATCAATAAAACCCTTTGGGAAAAAAATCAAACCTTGTCTTGTTGAAGAGTCAAAAAAATTTGTTCACACCCTAGGTCAGTTATAGCCTGGGAGCTTAAGGGCTCAAAGTGCCAACTGAAAAGAGATTTGGTGGCAGTGGCTGTCCCAGTACTCTGAAGATCTTTGTGGTTCCTGGGGCATTGCAAGAAAGGGGGTGATAGTGAGAAGAATAAAGGATAGTGACCTGGTGTCCTTCAGTCCTATAAAGGAAAAAAATGCATTTCAAAGTGGTCTAAGTAGTGAGATTCTACTGCTAAGAAGTAACAAAACGAGGGAAAATTTACAAGTCATTTTAAAAAGAGCCATGTTGGAGACAAATTTCATGATTTTCTGCAGCCACAGTTAGAGCGAATAGAGAAGAATCTATGGAATTTGGTGGAGAGGGCCAATGATTTTAATTGTAGTTAATAAGAGGAATCTTAGGGGAAAAATCAGAAATATAATTTTTAAGAAACATAAATAGGGTGTCAGGCTCAATATTTAAAAAGCCTGCCACTAGGAGGAGACAAATGAATTTCAAATTGTTTAATTGGCTCTTCCTCCTCTAGGACACATTTTCTAAATTGAGAAGAGCCTGTATGTATGTAAATATACTCAAGTATATTTAGTAGCAGAATTCTAGTAAAAAAAAAAAAGCCTTTAGAGGAGAGCGAGGAGCTGAGAGTGAGGAGGGGGGTGAGTATTAACATTTGTCTTAAAAATTAACAGGGGTGCCTGGCTGGTTCTGTTGGTGGAGCCTGAACTCTTGATCGAGGGGGTTGTAAGTTCAGGCCCCGTGTTGGGTGTAGGGATTACTTAAAATTTTTTAAAAAGAGAATAATGTACTCTTAAATAATAGCTCATAGTCCATTAAGTTCCTCTTTCTTTTTAACCCGCGTTTTACTCTGTTCTAGATCTGAAAACTAAATGCTAGACCAGCGGTCCCCAGCCGCATCAGAATCACCTGGTGGACTCGTTAAAATGCAGATTGCCAGCGTCACACCCAGAATTCCTGATTCAGCCAGTCTGGTGTAGGACGGAACAGAATATATGCATTTCTAACAAGTTCCCGGATGACGCTGATTCTTCTGGTCTGGGGAACACACTTTGAGAACCACCACGCTAGATGACTACGGAAGTAAGCCATTTGCTGATAGCCAGATTTAATGAAATGTTGAGAACCTACTAACTAAAATATTTCAATTTGCAAAAAAAGTAACTCAGTATCAGAAACGAGATTTGAATGATCATTTTTTGGAGGGGTTTGAATTCAGAAGAAAGCAGTTTATACTTAATTTGGTAGCAGTGTGGCACTTCTGGAAACTCTTGGTGAAATGAAACAGACACGGAGGGCAGACAGACCAGGTGGTCTACAGGGGTTCTCCTCAAACCAGGACACAGGTACGCCATGTGAAGGTCCTGACAAACCCAAGATGTTTCCAAAGCATCCATTTGGCTCCCTGACAAATAACTAAAAGCTTCCTTTAATGTGAAAATAGGTGGAAAAATAAAATAAAAATAGATGGAAGAGGTTGCAAAATCTGCCTAACTTTTTAAAGATAACAGGAGTCTACCAAGAATTTTCTCCAAAGTGGGGAGAGGAAGATTTAAAAGCTTCTAAGGGGTACAATCCCTAAGGATACCCTCCTCCTCACCCTTTATATTTTCTCTGCAGTTAGAGGCACTTTTGGGAGAAGTTTGAGAAATACTGGTGTAGGGAAAGGACAAGAGGTCATGACGGAAAGGAAATATCAGTGTGGGAAAACAAGCATTTAAATATTATTGACTTAGGGCGCCTGGGTGACTCAGTCGGTTAAGCATCTGCCTTCAGCTCAGGCCATGATCTCAGGGTCCTGGGATCGAGCCCCTCACGTCGGACTCCCTGCTCAGAGGGGAGCCTGCTTATCCCTCTCCCTCTGCCTGCCATTCCCCCTCCTTGTGCTCTCTCTCTCTCTGTCAAATAAATAAATAAAATCTTTTAAAATAAATAAATACATATATAAATCTCATTGACTTAAGAGCACAAAGTTTAAAGGTGTTACAGTGTTTAGGTTAATGAGACGGGCAAAGGGAGCCAATGGACACAGCATCTAAGGGCTTTCGGGGTAGGTAATCTGGCATGTGGGTCTGGGTGGCTTGGAAGAGGAAGCTTTTCTGTAGCTATTCGGGTACTGGGAGATGAGACCCTGGATTGGGGCAGTGACAGAAGAAGGGAAAAGGGGTCAGAGACAGTCCAGGTGAAAAGCAGTAGGACCCAGGAGACTGCCTACATGAGGAGGCCAATAAGAAAAGGAAGGTTTTTTTTTGTTTTTTAAGATCTTATTTATTTATTTGACAGAGAGAGACAGCCAGCGAGAGAGGGAACACAAGCAGGGGAAGTGGGAGAGGAAGAAGCAGGCTCCCGGCGGAGCAATGAGCCTGATGTAGGGCTCGATCCCAGAACCCTGGGATCACGCCCTGAGCTGAAAGCAGACGCTTAACAACTGAGCCACCCAGGCCCCCCAGAAAAGGAAGTTTTTAAAAATCTCCATGTATGAGCCTGGGAGTCAGTTGGGAAGTACGGGGTCGGTGACATGAAGTAGAGCCCCAGCTGCTCTGTCCAAACAGAAAAAAAGGCGATTAACCATGCCCGTGGCTCTCAAGAGTGGTCCCCAGACCCATGTAGTCAGCATTACTCTGGATTCTGTTAGCAATGCACGTTCTCAGGCCCTGCCCCTGACTACTCAATCAGAAACACTGGGAGTGAGGCTCAACGCGTCGTGGTTTAACAAGCTCTCTAGGGGATTCTGATGCCCACTGAAGTTGAACTCTGAGTGAGGCTAGGCAGGTTTCCATATTTTTTTTCTCCTTGCAAGAATTTGAAGTGAGATATACAGAGAAAATCAGTCTGTTGATTGTGGGGAGAGAAGCTGAAAGTCAGTTATAGAAAGACTATGAGTAAGCTGGAATTATGAGTAAGCAGAAACTATAGCTAAATGAGGTAGTCAGCCGGTAGTCATAGAGACAGAGGAGGGATGGTGACACCCTGTGGCTGGGGAATACTACATTCCCGCTGCCCCCGGGGGTGACAAGTCAACCCGGGCTCTGGATGTGCAGGGACTTTGTCTACTTCCCAGTTCGTTTTCCTTCCCCATTGAAGCCCGATCATACTGCTATTCTTAGGTTCCTACGATATTCTTATCTCCTTTATAGTCACGTGTATCCTTAAAATAGCGAGACTTCCCTTTACTTGAGGTGACCTGAGTGGATCTGCATTCCTCCAACGTGAAAAGCTGACAGAGCTCCAAAGTAGATGGAGCAAAAGTTTAAATTAATGAAAAGAATTCATGGACACTTACGTTTTTGTTCTTCCTTAAAAATGAAATTAACCTTCTGAACTACTTTTTACGGTACCTTCAGTAGTCACGTATATTCACAGTGTTGTACAACCAATGTCCAGAACTTTTCATCTTGCAGAGAAATAGTTTTTAAAGAATTACTTTTTTGATGAAATGTATTTTTTGTTATTAAACATTTTATTTCGGGGTGCCTGGATGGCTCGGTTGAGTGTCTGCCTTCAGCTCAGGTCATGATCCCAGGGTCCTGGGATTGAGCCCCACGGCAGGCTCCCTGCTCAGGGGGAGTCTGCTTCTCCCTCTCCTCCCCGCTGTGCTCTCACTTTCTGTCTCTCCCTCAAATAAATGAATAAAATCCTTAAAAAAAAATAATAATAAATAAATAAACATTTTATTTAAGTTTTTCATTTTGTCCAGTGTAGTTAACAGTGTTCTATGAGTTTCCGATGTACAACATAGTGATTCAACAATTCCATACGTCGCGCCGTACTCATCATAAGTGTAGTCTTTAATGACGAAATCAATTTTAATGCTATCACCTCTCCACCTGAAAAACTGAATAACTTCTACAGTTCACCATCAAATCTAATACTGCTCAAGTTCATCCGTGGAGATGTTTTGTTTTGTTTTACTATTCTTATTATTTTTTTTAATTTTTATTTAAGTAATCTCTATACCTGACAGGTGCTCAAACCCACCACTCTGAGATCAAGCGTTGCACGCTCTTCTGACTGAGCCAGCCAGGCGCCCCTACTATTCTTATTCTTACCTCCTTATTCAGGCAATTACTGTAAAAAAATACTATTAGCTTTTCAGCTGGAATGTCTTTTGATCTGTCGTCTCATTTCCCTAGGGTATTTGCCCTAATCCACATCTAAACTTTCCACCCTTCGATTTCAGCATTTTCCATGTATGGTGTCTTTATCTTTTCCTTCCTCTAGTTTTATATTTCACATTCTTCATACTGATCTTCAAGTAAAATAATCAAGCCATTCAGGTAGAGTTGTCCACAGTAGAGATTCCAGCAGCTGTGGAGAAGTGAGGCAGCACCCTAGCCTGGCGTAGTCAGTACTTTAGATAGGACCCCACTCTGCGTCCTGGATCCTTGACCTCTCTCTTCTGGTAAAATAGGGGTTGGATTAAAATAAAAAGTCTCTGAATGTTTTCCATCCATGACATTGCCTATACCATTATATTTTGCTTTATCATCTTTTTTTTCTTTAATTTCTTTAAGAGGAGAGGTTGGGAGGGAGAAGATGGACAGAGGGAGTGAGGGAATCTCAAGGAGGCATGGAGCCCAATGTGGGGTTCAATCTCACGATCCTGAGATCATGACCCGGGCTGAAATCAAGAGTCGGACGTTTAACGGACTGAGCCCCCCAGGCACCCCTTGCTTTATCATCTTGATGGCATTTCCCTTCAGTCTATTCACAAATATTACTTATTTAAGTGGCTTGGTCTTGTAAAATTAATGTTTTACTATCAATACATTTCAAGCAAGGTAGTCAGAGTTCTGAGAACAAGACTGTTATACTTAGGGTCCCTGTTACAAAAGTTTTCATTTGTTACGACAGCTTGGTTTGTATCAGAATGTACATACCTTATCAAACTTCACACTCTTCCTATCCACCCACCAACTAACCCTTTTGTTCCAACCAAACCAATCTGTTGAAACCCTACATCCTGCCTTTTATTTTATTTTTTTCTTTTTGCCACAGGGCCATTGCTACTGTCATTTGCTCTGCCAGGCTGACCTTTGCTCCTCAGTCCTGCGCATTACTTCTCTCTCACTCCAAGAAACTTGCTCTGACTAGCTTACTCTAATCTTACATTCATTCATTAAGCCCACATTTACTGAGCACTTAACATTTGTTAGGCCCTCCTTCCACATTTCCTATGAGTTTCTGTATTCAACTGTTACATTTAATTAAACAAGGAGAACATTAGATTGAGGTGGCTGTAATGAACCCACAATAGGCAAACCAAAAATCTAAGCCTGTAAATGCCTCAAGTTTACAGAGTTGGAACCAAGGACAAGGACGCACAAAGAGCCAACGAGGCTTTAAGGCTGTAGCCAATCAATGAGTTCCTTGCTTTGTTTCCACCTTTTCTAAGTCTCTCCCTAGCCCTTGCACAGCACTTGTAACCATTTATGGTTTGGTGCTGTTTCAAATAGGTTTTTGCTGAAAGGTTCCTGGCTGGCTCAGTGGAGGAGCCTGTGACCCTGATCTCAGAGTCACGAGTTCAAGTCTCACATTGGGTGTAGAGATTACTTAAATAAATAAATGTTTTTTTAAAAAACCAATTTTTGCTCAAATAAACGCCTAAACATTTTAATATGCCTCACTTTAATCTTTTAACACAACTTTAAATCATATTGTTTGCATTCTGCTTTACATTTGTTTGTGTATGTGTATTTTTTTTCTCAACATGATTTTAATTTTTTTGGCTTTTGTCCAGTACTGTGAGTTCATTAAGGATATTGAATAAATGGATAGATGAATGAATTAAATAATATGAAACTGGTTTAATTCAAAGGAATTTGAAGGAAATACTTTTTTTTAAGATTTTAAAATTTATCTTATTTATTTGAAAGAGAAAGACACAGATAGTGAGAGAGAGCACAGGTGGGGAGAAGAAGAAGTAGACTTCCTGCTGAGCAGGGAGCCCATTGTGGGGCTCCATCCCAGGACTCTGGGGTCAAGACCTGAGCTGAAGGCAGACGCTTAACCGACTGAAACACCCAGGCACCTTGAAGGAAATACTTAACTAGAACTTAAAAGGCATTCCACGGGCACCTGGGTGGCACAGCGGTTAAGCGTCTGCCTTCGGCTCAGGGCGTGATCCCTGCGTTATGGGATCGAGCCCCACATCAGGCTCCTCTGCTGGGAGCCTGCTTCTTCCTCTCCCGCTCCCCCTGCTTGTGTTCCCTCTCTCGCTGGCTGTCTCTATCTCTGTCAAATAAATAAATAAATAATCTTTAAAAAAAAAAAAAAGGCATTCCAAGTCCAAACAGCTTTGAGGGCTACATTGTAAATGATTCAGTTGAGTGACCTATCTCTAGACTGTGCACTCCTTCCTAAGCATTTTTGACTGTAATCACTCTCTTTTTTTTTTTTTTTAAGATTTTTATTTTTATTTATTTGAGAGAGAGAGAGAGCATGAGCAGGGGAGAGGCAGAAAGAGAGAGAAAAGAGAAACAGACTGCTGAGCAGGGAGCCTGATGTGGGGGCTCTATCCCAGGACCCTGGGATCCTAACCTGAGCTGAAGGCAGACATTTAACTGAGCCACCCAGGTGCCCCTGGAATCACTTCTTTTTGACTCTTACTCATTCACCATTTATATTATTTCCTCTATAGAAGTGAGTGACTGACACATGTTAAGCATTCAGAAGATGTTTGTTAATTATTAAAAGAAATTAATGTGTATTATTTAGCCTTTACAATTAAGAGAACAAGTTCCTTCATGACAGGGACCCAATATTTGAAGTAGTCTCTCTCACACACACATATTATTTATTTATTTCATAAACTCTACACCCAATGTGGGGCTCCAACTCACCACCCCCAGATCAAGAGTCAAGAGTCGCAGGCTCTACCAACTGAGCCAGCCAGGCATTCCACACACACACAGATTTTAGAATTATGGTTGGCCCTTGAATGACACTGAATGAACTACATGGGTCTACTTATATGCCTGTGGTGTTTTTCAATAAATACAGTACTGTATTCTCTCTTCCTTATGATTTTCTTAATAATATTTTTTTCATTGTAAGAATATAGTATATAATACATATAACACATGTGTCATATATAGTATATATAACATGTACTATATGTACAGTATATAATACATATAACACATGTGTCATACATATAGTATATATAACATGTACTATATACACAGTATATAATACATATAACACATGTGTCATATATATACTATATATAACATGTACTATATACACAGTATATAATACATATAACACATGTGTCATATATAGTATATATAACATGTACAATATATACAGTATATAATACATGTAACATACAAGATATGTCTTAATCCACTGTTTATGTTATTAAGGCTTCCTGTCAACAGTAGGCTATTAGTCATTAAGTTTTGGGGGGAGTCAAAAGTTATCTGCACATTTTTGGCTGTCGAGGGTGGGGGTTGGCGCCCTAACCCCTGTTTTGTTCAAGGGCCAACTGTAATACAATTCTGAGTTCACCGTGGGTACTTAGTAAATGCTTCTTGAGTGGATGAATGGATTGCAAAGAGAAATTTTCCCTTAGAAGAAAGAATCTTCTTTCCCAGCACGAGCAATGGTGCCCTTCAGGATGAAGACCCTGCCGGGGTCCCACAGCCCAGGAGCCAGCAAGAAGGGTCCCCATTCCAGGAACTGTCTCATTGCGCACACTCCACGGGACTGGTATTGAGTTTAAGCGCTTTGTGAAACCATCGGTGCTTTACGTGGAGGCACGTCTGCCGGGAAAGATTTTCAGTCCAAGCAGAGTCCTCCTCCCGGGGATCAAACCGAAGTTCAAAGTCCCGCTCCCGATGGGAGAGCCCAACTCTGGAGGGCAAGGTTGCGATCTCCATCATCGGGAGACGCCGGTGCGCTGCGCGTGCTGCAAAGCTGATGCGCATTTTGGCCGGAAACCCCGAAGGGAGCGGTGTGGAGACGCAATGCCGCTCAGCCTGGAACCCACGAAGTCTCTTGAAAACGAGAATGTTCATCCCGTGCTTTTCTCTCCACAGGGACGAGCAGCCTGGATGCAGCCACGCAGTCACTGGAAATAGGTCAGGAGGCTGTCTAGGAACCTGTTACCAAAGCGCTGTGATTTTTGTGATTGGGATCTCAGTGCAGGGGTCAGTCTGGGTCAGGAGCCTTAGCCTCAGACGCCCCGTCTCAACTCTGCCTTTGTTCTGTGGCTAAGGGCAAACAAGTATTGTCGGTGGCCTACCCACCTTTCCCCTGCATACACAGTGGTTTAAAGATTCAAACGTGAGTTATAATTAAAACAAAACAAAACAAACTTTAAAAAACATCTATAAGGGCGCCTGGGTGGCTCAGTCGGTTAAGCGTCCGCCTTGGGCTCAGGTCACGATCCCAGGGATCTAGCCCCGTGTTGGGCTCTCTGCTCAGCAGGGAGTCTGCTTCTCCCTCTCCCTCTCCCTCTGCCTGCTGCTTTCCCTGCTTACACACTCTCTCTCTGTCAAATTTTTAAAAATCATTAAAAAAATTAAATGAAAAGTAAAAATAAAAAACATATATAGATATATACGTAGATATAGATTAGTATTGTCAAGAAAGGCAATCTTGCTTTGCAGGCTCCAAGATGCGAAAGAGCTAAGAATTAACAAATGGTTGGTTCTGCTTTTTCATAGTGTTTTGTATTAGGTGGGTGTGGTTAGGATCTTTAATGTTCCAGGGAGCTTTTGTAGGTAAGGAAGAACTTTACTGTTTATTCTTTCATTAATGCTAATTTTGAAAAAAAAATGTTACATTATTATTAAACAAGCTTTATAACCCCCCCTCAAAAGAATCTTCTTCCCAGTGTGATACTGGCCTCCCTATATTAGAGTCACTTGGGATGCTTGTTAAAAATATAAGTTCTTCAGCCACCACACAGACCTACTGGAATCAGAATCTTGTGGGAGCAGTGTTGGGTGGGTGGGTGTAAGGGCCAGAAATAGGCACTTTTAACAGGTGCCTCAGATGATTCTGATGCTCCCATAATTTTGAGGACCCTTACCCTAAGTAAAAGGTAGAGCAAACAAATAAGGCTCAGGAAGGTAGGGGCTCAGCAGCCAGATGGCCTGCGTTCCCCAAGCTCTACCTCTTACTAAATATATGTTCTACGCATGCCGTTTAACCACCCCGTGCCTCGGTTTCCTCATCTACAAAATGGGAAGAACCGTATAATTATCTTGTAAAGTTGTTGTGAGGATTAAATGAGTCAATATATGTAAGGTGCTTGGAACAGTCTGATAGGATAAACCTATGTATATGTTGGCCATTATCAGAATTATAAGTATCCACTTTCCAACAACTGGTACATCTCTGTATAAAGCCTGTCGTGTTGTAGAAAACCTAACCCACAACGCTTTTCCTTTCTTTCTCCTTCTCTGTTTTAGAGAAGCGGACAATTCAAACCAGAATGTTGCCGTATCGCAGGGTAAACCTGCACAAAGAAAGCTTAGATCTTTCACCACATGCTGATGAGCCAGGGATCAGTCCTCAGTCTTTTCTACGGCTTCCCCATAATTAAAATCACATAAAAGGGCAGGGATTCCAAAAGCCTAACGTGTTTTCTCACTTACCAGAAAGTGTTTGGGGAGCTACGAAGGGCCACAAAACACAAAGCCTATTGTAGCAACAGTCCCATGGCCCAATCATCTCCTGTCCCGAGTCTGGAGACCATGCGGACTCCAAGGCCTTCTTCCTCTTGTCTCCCGGAGATTTGCTAGCCTCCGATAGATGGAAAATATTCCCAAGACCAAACCGAGAGTGTACAATTCCCCAGTCCCCTCCCTTTATGAAGTGAGATGAGCTTTGGCAACCGATCCCTTGAGGATGGGTCCTTGACAGCGGTGCGCCTGGGAAGTTTAGGACAGTTTTCCACAATGCGCTCCTCGTTGGTGTGTGTATCCAGACTGGATATAATTAATTGACTCTTTTTAAATTGGGCTTTCTTCTTCTCACATGACTTCTGGAAAGTTAGTTAAGATTAGAATTTCCATTTCCCTACTCGTAAAAAGGAACTTACATTAGAATATTAGTACTACAAGGAATTTTTTGAGACAACTTAATATAACTCTTTAAATGTTTATGAAGAAGCTAGATCCAGAGGGGTTGAGGGACTTACTTAAGGTCAAAGAGCTTGTAAGTGGTTAGGTCAGGAATAAAGCCTGTGGAATGTAGTTAATTTTGCTATTAACAGAGGACTAAAATTGAGGAACTACTGAAATCTTTGCTTGAAAGCCAAACTTTAAATGCCATTGGTATTTTACTTTTTTGGTATTAATTATTTCTGACAATACAGGTCCTGAATAAAAACATAAAACATTATTTTCTATTGTTTCATCTGAGACTATAACCTGAAGCTTATGTTAAACATAAGATATAGAATTTTCAAAATTTCTTTAGATACATATTTTTCATAATAATTTGGAATCATAACTTTAATTTATTTAAAAAATTTTTTAAGATTCTATTTATTTCAGAGAGAAAGAGGGAGGGAGAGCACACAGAGGCAGAGGGAGAAGCAGACTCCCTGCTGAGCAGAGAGCCTGAGGTGGGGCTCAATCCCAGGACCTTGAGATCATGACCTGAGCCAAAGGCAGATGCTTAACTGACTGAGACACCCAGGCTCCCCTTAATTGATTTTTTAAAACATTTATTTATTTATTTTAGAGAGAGAGAGAATGCAGTGGGGAGGAGCAGAGGAAGAGGGAGAGAGAAACCCAAGTGGATGCCACTGACCTCAGAGCTGTGGGGCTCAATCCCACGACCTTGAGATCATGACCTGAGCCGAAACCAAGAGTCAGATGCTCAATCGACTGTGCCATTCTGGTGCCCCAATTTTAATTGATGTTTTAATGAATCTATTTATTTATTTGTTATTAGAAAGAGGGGGAGGGGAAGAGGGAGAGAGAATCCCAAGCAGACTCCATGCCCAGCATGGAGCTCTACATGGGGCTCAATACCACAGCTCTGAGATCATAACCTGAGCTGGAATCAAGAGCCCGACACTCAACTGACTGACTCTCCCAGGTGCCCCATAAATCATTTTTTAAAAAATTATTTCATTACAGGGCACCTGGCTGGCTCAGTTTGTGCAGCATGTGACTCTTGCTCTTGGGGTGGTGAATTCAAGCCCCATGTTGGGTTCATAGAGCTTACTTTAAAAAGAAGAAGTAGAGGGGCGCCTGGGTGGCACAGCAGTTAAGTGTCTGCCTTCAGCCCAGGACCCTGGGATCAAGTCCCACATTGGGCTCTGCTTCTCCCTCTGCCCCTTCCCTTGCTTGTGCTCTCTGTGTATGTCTCTCTCTCTCTGACAAATAAATAAATAAAATCTTAAAAAAAAAATCATTTGTTCTTTTTAAGGAAGGAGGTGCTTGCTTCAACTCTACAGAACTCTTCTAATGATTCCTTATATCATTTTCTATGTGGAAGTCACTCTGGTAGGGTGGGAACACAAACGAGCACCATCAGTAGCTTTTCAGAAGCCTCTTGATAATTTTAGATACAGCTTTAGGAAGAAGAAAAAATATTTTACTCACATTTTTGCTAACTTTAAAAAAAAAGATTTTATCTTATTTTTTATCATAATCTCTACACCCAGTGTAGGCCTTGAACTCACAACCCTGAGGTCAGGAGTTGCACGGTCCACCTACTGAGCCAGCCTGGCGCCCCCTCACATTATGCTAAATTAACAGTATCTATGTATCCTTCACGAACTTGTGTTCCATGAAACACTGTCCAGAAGCTGATAAACAATTTGAGAGTAAGAGACCATGTGTCACTTATTATCATGTCCTTTGGTGTCAAGCATTACAACAGCCTACATAGTAGCGGATTGATATATATTCGATGAAATGGAGCAAATTCATTACAAAATGCCAGTTTGTAGATAAAAGTTCAGTACATAAGGGCAAAAAAGGATTAACTTGGGGAAACAAACTTACCTTAGTTTTTCTAACTTTCTTAACATGAAAACCACATATATTTCTATTCAGAAGTATGTTACCAATGCAACGGGGTGTCATATAAAGTTGAAGCTTAGAGGGGTGCCTGGCTGGCTCAGTTGGTACAGCATGAAACTTTTTGGGTTTTTTTAAAAGAGTTATTTATTTATGTTTTAGAGAGAGAGAAAGAGAGAGAGCACATGTGAGTGGGGGGAAGGGCAGAGGGAGAGGGAGAGAGAGAATCCCAAGCAGACTCCCTGCCCAGCGCAGAGCCCTTCGGGGATGGGGGGTGCAATCCCATGACCCCGAGATTACTACCTGAGATCATGACCTGAACCGAATCAGGAGTCAGAGGCTTAACCAACTGAGGCACCCAGGCGCCCAGAGTGTGCAACTCTTGAGATTGGGTTGTGAGTTTGAGCCCCATGTTGGGTGTAGAGATGACTTAAAAATAGAATCTTAAAAATAAATAAATAAAAATAAAGTTGAAGCTTGGAAAAAAAGATAAAATATAACAAAAACTAATTTCAACATTCTTCTGTTTTATTGTGTTTGACCGTACTGATGTTCTCTTGGAGAAATAACAAAGTTTTTTTTTGACTGGCATGGAACGAAAGTCCCGCACTGCTCATGGGGGTGTGGGGATGGGCCACAGAAGCTGCATACAGCACTTAATCATATCGGTGCTAACTTGCTGTCACAGATGTCACATCCTGGAGAAAGTCGTGAGATGCGAAGTTTAAGAAATGTCCAAAAATGACAAATTACAGTACAAAACTTAAATATAAGTGCCTTTATCATCAGGGAAATGAATGAAAGAAAAAGCCTCACGGCCCTTAAGCAGTTGTTTAGCAGATGTCAGTGGCCTCGTTTATAAAATGAGAAAATTGGGTTGGGTAATACTGTGATCCTTACTACATAGCTTGCTTCATGCTTTTTCAGGAACCAAAAGTTCTTGTGGCTGAGACAAGGAACTGACAAAAAACCAGGTATGGCAAGAACAACAGTAAGGATGGTGCCAGAGTCATACACGGTATCACCCTTCAGTAACGCCACCCAGCGGACCTCGGTAGCCCTGCACCCGACCCTGCGGTATCCCCTGATGCTATCCACGATGATAACGTGGCCAAAATTCGGCATTAAAGGGGTTTGCTGTGTTCTAGAGCTAGATGACACAACAGTGTGGCAGTCAGGAAATCTTTGTTCCAGTCTGGGGGTTCTAGCTTTCTGATCTTCAATCATTCTGCAAGTTGTTAGGCGGGTGTTTACATGTTGGTATTCTCCACTCTATTGTAATCCCATCCAGCGCAAGGATCACGCCCTCTTCACGTCTATATCCCATTTCTACCGTGCATGTGCTTTGCAGATAGTACATACTCAGTACATGTCATTTGAATGATCTGTCTACAAAATGCTATTGAAACTGAGTTTTTAAATGGCATTTCACATGAAAGAATATAATATTCATATAGTATCTACCACCTAAAATATTTGCTTTGCCTTATGCGCGTTAAACATTTGACCCTTTCTTCGAGGGTTAGATCATGAAGCACTCATTCATTGTTACAGCCCTTGATGATGACTTCTTATTTTTTGTACCGCTCAGGTGTCTTAGCATATTGGGTTGATATCACATTAGGTTTTTAGTTTATCACAGGAAGAATCGTTCCGTGTCTCCTGGTATCCTGAAGCATGGTGCTTTCACAACAAAGGTGCTAAGTAAATATTTGCTAACGATCATAGTGATCATAATGACCCATCATAAGTGACCGACTGTTATGCTTTCAGATAAGTTGCTTATAGAAAATCCCCAAAATACTTACACTGCGTGTTTTCTGGGAGGAGAGTGCTTGGGGAGTAGCCCCTTTGTCACTGTGTTCTTTGGTGCAGGCCCTCCTCCCAGACCCCTGCAGCCTGCTTTAGCTCATACCCAGGCATAGCCTTCTCTATATTTTATTGCTTTTATTTTTCTGGAAGCCAGGGGATTTGGAGGAAGATCAAATATTTTTAAAAAGAAAGAGAAAGAAAATAAAAATGTTTGTCCATGAGTTAATTGTGAACATATTGTACAAAGGGTAAAAAGAGAATAGACATTGTAGACATTTGAGGTCACTGTAATCTAATGGGATAATCTGGATCACACCACTGAAAATATCTAAGAATGTATAATACAGAAATATAAATGTACTATATCTTGGGGCCCCTGCGTGGCTCGGTCCGTTGTGTCTGATTTCAGCTCAGGTTATGATCTCAGGGTCCTGGGATGCAGCCTTGTGTCGGGCTCCCTGCTCAGCGGGGAGTCTGCTTCTCCTTCTCCTTCGGCCTTTCCTGCTTGTGCTCTCTCTCAAATCAATCAATCAATACATAATCAAACTTTAAAAAAATGTACTATAGCATACATATACAACTGTATCTGTATCTCTACACTCAGAGGCAGAACTAGTCAAAGGAGCGAGGAGGAGGAGAGGAAGGAAAGCAGGAAGAAAAGGCAAGATGAACATGGCTACTAAGAGGGAGGGATGGTGCTAAGTGAGGCTTTGGGGTGAGTGGGTATGACCTTCATGTGGTATTTGGAGCTGACTGGCTTCCTAGAATGGAGCTCACTCTCAGCAGGTTAAGAAGCTGGTTGAGTAAGGGGGAAAAGGTCAACTGAAAGGGGGCCTTAAGCCTCAGTGTGAATAGTCGACAGTTTCTGAGAAAATCATAAGCATTACACATAACTTACCTATATTCGAAACAGTGCTTGAGGAAGAGAAGCTGTGCTATGCTAGTATTAGCTAGCTAACATTTAGTGAGCGCTGACTGTAGGTCAGACGCCTATACGTTAACTGTTCCACGTATTAGCTCATTGCATCTTACAGCCACCCTGTGAAGGAGGCACTGCTACCTCTGTTGTACAGGCAAGGAAAGGGACGCAATGATCTGTTCAAGTAACATATTTCCCCAAGGTCCCATTGCTTCTGAGTAGCAGACCTGGAATGCGAACGTGGGCAGTCTAACTCAAAAACTGGCGCTCCTACCCATTATGTCCCATGGCCTTGTCTTTCCACAGAGCTGTTTATCTACACAACAGGTAGCGAGGAGATTCCATTGGAGTTGGTAGTAGTATGAAGCATGTAGGGAGCTTGCACTGTGGCCACAGAAAAGAAAGGAAGGGATGAAACTGAAAAAAATTCCCAGTAGAGAATCATTTTTTTTAAAGATTTTATTTATTCATATGAGAGAGAGAGAGAGCGAGAGAGCACTAGCATAAGCAGGGAGAGGGGCGGAGGGAGAGGGGGAAGCAGACTCCCTGTGGAAGGTAGAGCCTGACATAGGGCTGGATCCCAGGGCTCTGAGATCAGGACCTCAGCCAAAAAAATCAGACACTTAACCGACTGAGGCACCCAGGCGCCCCTCATTTTTTTCTTTTTAAATAGGCTCCATGCCCAGCATGGGGATTGAACTCACAATCCTGAGATCAAGAGTTGGGTGCCCTACCAACTGAGCCAGGCAGGTGCCACCCCATTGGAGAATCAATTAGACTTGCTAGGTAGATCTGAAAAATGGAGAAGAGAGCGATTAGAGAGGTAAGGATGATGTTTGTGTTTACATGATTTCATTCCAAAAATATTTATTGAGCACTTCCTATGTGCCAGGGACTGTGCTGGGGAAGAAACACTGAACCAAATAGGCAAAGTCCTGGCACTTATGGAGCAAGATTGTGTTACTAGTAAAACAAAACAATAAAAACAGTTATGTATGCATTGGCCAAGTCTAGAAGGAAATACAACAAACTGGTAATACTAGTTGTTTAGGAGGGGAACAAGATGGAAGCAGGGGCACATATGGAAGGGAAATTTCAGTGTTATGCTTATTGAATTTTAACACATCTGTTTAAAAATAACTTTTAAAAAGATTTCATTTATTTATTTGAGACTGAGCAAGAGAGAGAGAGAGAGAGAGCATGAGCAGGGGGTGGGGCAGAGGTGGAGGGAGAAGCAGGCTCCCCACAGAGCAGGGAGCCCACCATGGGCTGGATCCCGGGACCCTGGGATCATGAACCGAGTCGAAGGCAGACACTTAACTGACTGAGCTACCCAGGCACCCTGTCATTATTATTATTATTATTTTTTAAGATTTTATTTATCTATTTTACAGAGAGAGAGACAGCCAGCGAGAGAGGGAACACAAGCAGGGGGGGTGGGAGAGGAAGAAGCAGGCTCCCAGCAGAGGAGCCTGATGTGGGGCTCGATCCCAAAACGCCGGCATCACATCCTGAGCCAAAGGCAGATGCCCAACGACTGAGCCACCCAGGCGCCCCCATTATTATTTTTTTAAACTGAGGT
This sequence comes from Ursus maritimus, assembly GCF_017311325.1. Taxonomy (NCBI): domain Eukaryota; kingdom Metazoa; phylum Chordata; class Mammalia; order Carnivora; family Ursidae; genus Ursus; species Ursus maritimus. Next base: position 21,602,799 of record NW_024423675.1, on the reverse strand, counting down.
AATAAGACTGTGTGCTAGGTCCTAAGACATATGTACGTGTGTATGTGTGTATGTTTGTCTGTATACGCATAGACTTTCTGGCAGTTCATACAAGGAACTGGCAAAACTGGATGTTTCTGGGGTGGGAATTGGATAGGTAGGGAATAGACGTAGGAGAGTGACTTCACTCTATGCTTTTTACCATTTGCATTTTTAATAAATTCAGTTATTGATTTATACATAAGTATATTTTTAAGATTTATTTATTTATTTGAAAGAGAGAGAAAAATAGAGACAGTGTGAGCGTGGCAGGGAGGAGCAGAGAGAAACCCAAGCTGACTCCGCGCTGAGCGAGGAGCCCAACACAGGGCTTGAACTCAAGACCCTGAGATCGTGACCTGAGCGGAAACCAAGAGTCGGATGTTTAACCAACTTTGCTAGCCAGGTGCCCTGAGTATATGTAAGTTTTAATTAAAAACTCAGTTTTGGGGGCGCCTGCCTGGCTCGGTCGGGAGAGCAAGCGACTCTCAGAGCCAAGGGTCATGAGTTCAAGCGCCATGTTGGACATGGAGCCTACTTTAAAAAGAAATTAAAATTTAAAAATAAAAATTGAGTTTTGAAAATAGCAGAGCCCTAGGGAATATAGGTTTTCTATAGAAAGAAAATCACGTAAGTCTCTTTTTTAACAAGCTTTTTCTTTTTGAGTATAGTTGACACACAATGTTCTATCAGTTTCAGCTGTACAACATAGTGATTCAATATCTCTATACATTATGCTGTGCTCCCAAGTGCAGCTGCCATCTGTCACCATGCAACACTATCACAGTATCATTGACTATATTCCCTATGCTGTGCCTTTTATTCTCTTGATTTATTCATTCCCTAACTGGAAGCCTGTATCTCGCACTTCCCTGAACCCATTTTGCCCATCCCCCTACCCCTAAAAATCGCACACGTTGTTAATATGTTTTATATACTCCTGTGCTTTCTCCAAGTTGTAACTTCTTTTTTAAAGATTTTATTTATGTATGTATTTCTTTGTTTGTTTTTTAATTTATTCGTTTGTTCAGAGAGAGTGGGGGGAGGGGCAAAGGGAAAGGGAGAGAGAATCTTAAGCAAGCTGTAAACAGGCTCTATAGCCAGTGGGAGCCCGACAGGCTCGATATCACAGGCCCTGAGATCAGGATCTGAGCCAAAACCACAAGCGGAAAGCTTAACCGACTGAGCCCCCCAGGCGCCCCTCCAAGCTGTAACTTTTACCAAAGTTTACATTCAAAGAAAAAGTATGCGTGTATGAGCGCACATGCAATCTAGGGACCCCCCCCCCAAAGTTGGTGGTTGTGAAAATAAGAATTGAAATGTTTTGGCCTTTGGCTAATGTGGGAAAAACTCCTCAGCTATCAAAATTCTCTAGATAAGCTTTCAAAAAAGGCCCAAGGCAGTTTCACTTCATACAATAGATAGACTGTTGAAACAGGTTCAGCTGGTGGCCAACCCCCACCTGGAAGCTTCAGGGATTCTGTGCTTTCTCGTAGAACTAACTCACCCTGACAGGAGAGCTGATACTCGACTTTACATCGCAATTGATCCGCTCAGTCTTCACCAACTTTGGATCATGAAACCCCTCAATGTTTCACAGGAGTAGGATGGTCAATTTGGTGAAATCATGCTTAGGAAATTTAGTTTTGTTGCAGATATTATAACTTCCACGGCTTTACCAGCTTTATCGTGGTATAGTTGACGTACAATAAATTGCACACACTCAAAGTGTTCAACTTGATAACTTTTGGTATGGGTACAGCTATCACCACAGTCTAGATAAGGGACATAGGCATCACCTCTAAGAATTTCCTCCTGCCCTTTTATACTCCTTCCCTCCTGCCCTTCCAGACCCTCTCCCTTCCCTGAGCAACTGTCAATCTGCTTTCTATCTAGAGTGGTTTGCATTTTCTAGAATTTTATACAAGTGGAATAATATAGTTTGTACTCTTTTTTTCTGCTTCTTAACCCTTGGCATAATTATTTAGATTCACCTATGTCATATGTACCAATTTTTTAAAATTAAAATTTGAAATTCTAAGTCCACATGTGGTTGTAAGAAATAATACAGGGAGAGATTGTGTACCCTTTACATAGTTTCCCCCAGTGGTAACATCTTGTAAAACTATAGTCTAATTGGGGAGTCTAGCTGGCTCAGTTGGTAAAGCACGTGACTTGGAGTCAAAAAGTGAATTCAAGACCCCTGCTGGGCCTAGAGCTTACTTTATTTTTTTTAAAGATTTTATTTATTTATTTGACAGAGAGAGAGAGGGAGAGCGAGCACGAATGGGGAAGGGGCATAGGGAGAGGGAGAAGCAGACTCCCGGCTGAGCAGGGAGCCCAATGAAGGGCTTCATCATCGTGACCTGAGCTAAAGGCAGATGTCCAACCAACTGAGCCACCCAGGTGCCCTCTAGAGCTTACTTAAAAAAAAAAAAAAAAAAGAATAGAAAAAATACAATAAACTACAGTATAATATCAGTCAGGATATAGGCATTATACAATGCATTAATCTTACTGTCTTCTGAGGGTTTTTAGTTCTATACAACTTTATCACACGTAGGTTCATGTATCCACCACCACCATCAAGATATAAGAATTTTATCACTGCAAGATTCTCATGTTACCCTCCTATAACCTCACAAACCTTCCAACCACACCCCTCAAATCAGTTTATTCCATGTAATTTCTTACTAGTATTCCGTTGTATGAATATGCCACCATTTATTTATTCATTTACCTATTGATGGACAGTTGGGTCGTTTCCAGATTTTGACTGTTACAAATACGGCTGTTACACACATTCATGTATAAGTCTTTTTGGTTTTTTTTTCAGTAAGCTCTACATGGGGATTGAAGTCATGACCCCCCCAAATCAAGAGTACCATGCTCCATGCCAGGTACCCCATGTACGAGTCTTTATATGAACATATGCTTTCTCTTTTCTTGTTGAAATACCGAAGAATGGAATAGCTGATTCATATGGTAGGTGTATTCCTAACTTTTTAAGTAACTGACAAACTTTTTCAAAGTGTTTATACCCACCAGCCATGTGTGGGAGTTCCAGTCGCTACACATTCTCCCCAACACTCCAGCCTTTTTAAAAAATACAGCTTTGAGGTATAATTCACATGTCATACAATTCACCCATCTCGAGTGTACAATCACAGGGGCATCTGGCCGGCTTTGTTGGTGAAGTGTACAGCTTTCGGTCTCAGGGTTGTGGGTTTGAGCCCCACGGTGGGTGTAGAGATTTAAAAGTAAAATCTTTTTTAAAAAATTAAGTATCCAATTACATTGCTTTCTGAGAAGTGACAATAATCCTGCTTTGATGAAAGTAAGGTTACCTCTGGCAGTTTTGTTCCTTCCTCAAATATTTATTAAATGGTTACTATGTGCCATACATATAGTTCTAGATCCTTGGTACATGAATTATCTCTTACAAAGTAAATAATCACCCCCAAATTTAGCAGCTTAAAACAGTAAACTTTCTCTCACAATTTAAATAAATTTGAAATTTGGGAGCACCTCAATTTGTTCTGGGTTAGGGTATCATGAGGTTGCAGAAAAGATGTTGGCCAGGAGCAGTCATCCAAAGGCTTTATGGGCCTAGAGGATTTCTTTCCAAGATGCCATGTAAAACCCTTCGTTTGGAGTCACACTTGGTAATTGCCATACCATCCCCTTGGCTACTTAAGTCAGCTCTATCAAGTGAGAACAATCAGGGGCCATCTTGGAAGCTGGCCTCCACACTTGGGAAATAAAGAAATAAAACAGACATACTATCTTTGCTCTCAAAGTTTACATTCTAGAGGAAGCATCTGGATAATAAACATGATAAATTACGCAGCATCTAATGGAAAAAATGAAGATTAAGGAACAGGGGTGCCTGGCTGGCTCAGTTGGTAGAGCATGTGACTCTTATCTTGGAGGTATAAATTCAAGCCCCGTGTTGGGTATAGAGATGACTTAAAAATAAAATCTCAAAGGAAAAAAAAAGATTAAGGAACATTAAGATTGCTTTGGGGTCAGGTTGCAATTTAAAATAGGTTGTTCATGGGGTGCCTGGGTGGCTCAGTCAGTTAAGCATCTGCCTTCAGCTCAGGTCAGGACCTGAGGGTCCCGGGATTGAGCCCTACATCAGGCTCCTTGCTCAGCGGGGAGACCGCTTCTCCCTTTCTCTCGGCCCCTCCTACTGCTTGTGCACACTGTCAAATAAATAAATCTTAAAAAAACAAAATAAAATAGGATGTTCAGGGGCATCTGGCTCAGTCGGTAGAGCATTCGACTCTTGATCTTGGGATCATGAGTTTGAGCCTCATGTCAGGAGTAGAGATTACTTAAAACTAAAATGAAATAAAAAAATAGGGTGTTCCTGGTAGGTATTATTGAGATATTTAAACAAAACCTTTGGTTGGTAAGGGCCTGACCTATGTAGGTATCTAAAGGAAGAGCATTCCAGGGCACAACTTGTGCAAAGGTTCTGAGACAGGATCATGCCTGGTATGTTCTAGAGAAATCAAGGAGTCAATGTTCCTGGAAGGGGTGAGCAAGGGGGAAAGTAGATGAGGTCAGAGAGGAGGAAAGGGGAGGCACCTGGGTGGCACAGTTGGTTGAGCATCTGACTCTTGGTTTCCTTAAAAAAAAAAAAATATATATATATATATATTTAAAGTCAATTAATTAACATATAACATATTATTGATTTCAAAGGTACAGGTCAGTGATTCATCCGTCTTATATAATACCCAGTGCTCATTACATCACTGCCCTCCTTAATGTCCATCACCCAGTTACCCCATCCCTCCCACCCCCGCCCCTCCAGCAACCCTCAGTTTCCTATGATTAAAAGTCTCTTGTGGTTTGTCTCCCTCTCTGATTAATCTTTTTAAATTTTTCTCTCCCTTCCCCTATGATCCTCTGTTTTGTTTCTTAAATTCCACATATGAGTGAAATCGTATGATAATTGTCTTTCTGATTGACTTATTTCACTTAGCATAAGTGAAGCTCCATCACATTGCAAATGGCAAGATTTCTTTTTCTTTTTTGATGGCTGAGTAGTATTCCATTGTATGTATGTGCATGTGTGTGTGTGTGTATATGTGTGTG